>NC_064303.1:90264892-90374272 GCF_023373825.1 Bactrocera dorsalis
TTCGGAAAATGCAAAAGAACAACTGGTACAACGAGGAGTGCCGTGTTGCAGCGGAGAGAAAACAGGCTGCCTACCTTCCAACGTTACGATCGGCCTCAACACGTGCGGGATGGGATAGATACCGAGAGTTGAAGAGGGAAGCGAGACGCATTTGCAGACAGAAAAAGAAAGAGGCCGAAATGCGTGAGTATGAAGATCTTGATAAGCTGGCCGACAAGGGTAATGCTCGAAAATTCCAGGAAAAAATTCGCCGGCTAACAGAAGGTTTCAAGACCGGAACTTACTCCTGTAGAACCCCCAAAGGTGATCTAGTGACCGATGCCCAGAGCATACTTAAATTATGGAGGGAACACTTCTCCGCCTGCTGAATGGCAGTGAACGCACGACGCCAGGAGAATGCGAACCCGATTCCCCAATCGATGACGATGGAGCAAACGTTTTATTGTTCGACCATGAAGAAGTTTTAATAGCAATTACCCGTCTGAAGAACAAGAAAGCAGCGGGAACCGATGGAGTACCGGCCGAGCTATTCAAACACGGCCGCCGAAAACTGATAAGGAGCATGCATCAGGTTCTTTGCAAAATATGGTCGGATGAAAGTATGCCCAACGATTGGAGTTTAAGTGTGCTCTGCCCAATCCATAAAAAAGGAGACCCCACAATCTGCGTCAACTACCGTGGGATAAGCCTCCTCAACATCGCGAACAAGGTTCTATCGAGCGTATTGTGTGAAAGATTAAAGCCCAGCGCCAACGAACTGATTGGACCTTATCAGTGTGACTTCAGACCTGGTAAATCAACAACCGACCAGATATTCACCATGCGCCAAATTTCGGAAAAGATCCGTGAAAGGAGAATCGACACACACCACCTCTTCGTCGGTTTCCACTCGCACTCGCGACTTGGCACTCACGTCACTGTTGAGACTCATAACTTTGAAATCGTTGATAATTTCGTCTATCTTGGAACCAGCGTAAACACCACCAACAATGTTAGCCTGGAAATCCAACGCAGGATAAGTCTTGCCAACAGGTGCTACTTCGGACTGAGTAGGCAATCGAGAGGGAACGACAAACAAAAATCTATAAAACTCTATAAGTCACTCATAATTTCCGTCCTGCTATATTGTGCAGAGGCCTGGACGATGACAACAACTGATGAGTCGACGTTGCAAGTTTTCGAGAGAAAAGTTCTGCGAAAAATGTATGGTCCTTTGGGCGTTGGGCACGGCGAATATCGCATTCGATGGAACGATGAGCTGTATTAGATATACTCGTATGATGACATTTACATAGTTCAAGGAATTAAAAGGCAGCGGCTACGCTGGCTAGGTCATGTTGTCCGAATGGACTAAAACACTCCAGCTATGAAAGTATTCATACCCGCCAGGGGAAGTAGAGGAAGAGGAAGACCTCCCCTCCATTGGAAGGACCAAGTGGAGAAGGACCTGGCTTCGCTTGGAATATCCAATAGGCGCCACGTAGCGAAAAGAAAAAGCGACTGGCGAGCTGTTGTTAACTCGGCTATAATCGCGTAAGCGGTGTCTACGCTAATTAAGAAGAAGAAGAATTTTCATGATGGGGGCTGCTAGTGACTAAATGCAGCGCTGCATAAATATGGAGTTAAGTTGTATAAGTGAAGAGGGTTGAAAATATACTAGAGCAGAATCGTGACTTTATGTACTCTGATGGAGGACCATACTCACACATTTATGGACAGCATTGGTGAAGCCAAATCACAGCTCTTGTACTTTGATATTAGCTATCGACAAAGTTCTCTGAAGCTATCAAAAAGCTGCTAAGGTGTTTGATTTCTATATCCGCTGTTCCACCTGGATGTGTAAAAGTATGAGATCCGAGGTGTTTTTGCCTTAAGTCTGGCGTGATATGATGTTGGATATTCAAGGAGGAAGTGTTGAGATGATTCAATATTATCTTCTACCAAATAGCTGCTGCAGCCGTCATTCGGTAAAATGTTCAATCTTACCACATGACTTCAGATTGGACAGTGTCCGGTTAGAACTCTTACATGCATTGAAATGTGGAACTTGCTAAGAGTGAAGTGCTCCATAGAGCTCTTGCAATTTACTGTGGGTCAGAAGTACCTTGGGACTCTACAGATGTTGGCAGTTGACCAACGTTTGCTGAGCTGTTCTGAGGCCCAACAGCCCAGTAGTCGGACCACAAGAAGCTAACAAAGCCTCCACGTCCCCATTCTGCAGTTATTGAAACTCAAGTACCTGCCCTAGGGAACGCCTCAGTCTTACAATTTCTTCCCATACCGCTGTGGTCAGATACCCAAACCAGTCTAATCATAAAATAACTCATCCTTTCACTGGTGAGTTCACAGTCATCCATCTGAAGGCTGTGCTACTATAGGACTGGATAGTCACAACTCTAAAGGTGACTGCGCACTGGAGCTGCAGGTATACTGCTACCTTTATGGCAATCATCTCCGCTTAAAAGACACCGCAGTGATCAGAACTAAAGCTATAGCGACTGAGGTAATGTGTTTAGCAATTTCATCCATTTCCGCTACCAGGCCACAATAAAGTCCTCTCTCGATGACCAAAGATCAAACTTTCCAACTCAGTTATCATCCCGTCCTGCTAAATTGGCATAGTTCAGCGAATTAAGATACAGCGGTTACGCTGTTTCAGTCATGTCTACCGAATGGATGAAAACACTCCGGCTCTGAGAGTATTCGTCGCGGTAGCCGCCGAAAGAAGCAGAGGAAGTGGAAGACAACCACTCCTGATTGGAAAGATCAGGTGAAGAAAGACCTGGCTACACTTGCAATCTCCGAAAAAGGTGATATTGTCTGTTAACCTACCAGTTCTATAGTACACCCTGCCCGAAAATTTTAGTAGTAATATCAGCCCATACCTCGTTAAGCTAAAAGAGTAAATCTTACCATCAATGATGAACTTGATGCAACTGCCTCGAACTTTATTGATGTTAAGTCTATATTGAAACGTCGTTTGTATGACTGAATGAAAGAACGGGTCTGTTTCGATATTATATCTAAAGATAAGATTCCTTTACACTACATTTTGTGTGGATATAATAAATTAATGATCCCTATTAATAAACCAGCAATGGCTGACCCGTTGGGGACCTACAAGTGCCGAATTATAAACGAGATAAGACAGGCCGTGACGAGGTAAACCAATTTTACTAAAGAATTGTCTTCATAAAGCTTAATGGAGGGATAAGTTATAAGATATCATATTTGACAACAGTATTCTCAGCAAAAATGGGCATATGTAGAAACAGCTGATAGTTCAATAACTAATACCACCTCCTAATGAGATAATTCTGTGTTTTATTGAACAAGTTCATTTTAGTGCAGGGTAAATTATATTCGCATATGTAGTGTATGTGTATACAATAAGCCCAAATGCATATATTGTCTTAGTCAACAGCTCAATAAAAGTAAATCTTTTTCGAAACCTCATCATTAAATCAATAGCATACGGTTCACTGCGCGGCGACACATAGTCTATTTATTATGCCTTATTTGCAAGTGTTTGATCCCTTACGTTTTTTGCGCTGTCCCGTCGGTTTTTTTCTCACAGCATTTTATTAATGTCTTGGGTATACTTTGAGGTTGTTTACTGTTAACGTGTACAATAAATTGTATGAAACAGACGCCAAAAATTACCTGTTGGTTGGTTGTTGACTCCATTTTTCTTGCATTTTTTACGCTGGTTGTTCGTGGCTTTCATGTGATACAATGATACGTGTATTATGTAAAGTGGTAAAAGCATTATTTGACGTTTCGATGAGCAATTTTGCTGGAAAGTAGAAAGAAATAAGTATAAATATGTGTATGAATTCAACGGATTAACAACAGCAAATTAAAAACATGTCAAATCGGATTAGATCACAGAAAATATAAAAGGTTTCTTAAAACTACAGCTCTGTTTTCTTAAGAATCTAATAAGGAGCTTTGTTATTCACATGAGGCATTCTATATATAAAATATTTGGACCAAAAACACACGTCTTTAGGAATCTTCATGGTCTTGAAAATTTAAACAGTTTTTCAGATGATGGTTCTGTAGCTAAGAATTGGCCTACATTCGACGAAAGAATTTATAACGCGAGCCGGAACTGTTATTATTAATAATATATTTCATATTGTGTGATAGAGTTGCCACTTATTGATAAAAATTTATGCTAAGTAAATTTTTTCAAAATGTACACAAACATAAGCGGCTTAAAAGCGACCTTTAGGCAGCTTTCGATCACACCTTGATTTAAAAATTTTTCTAAACAGCGTTGCCATCAGAAAAAAAAGCTACAACGAAATTTATAAAAAACAAATATCTCAAATCAGACATCCGAATATCAAGCGGGAACTATTATTATTAATGATAATTAAATATTAAGTTAATATAGTTAGTTTTAGAGTTGCCACCTATTAATAAAAATTAATACTAAGAAAATTTTTTAAAAATTTACCTAAACACTTTTAAGCAGCTTTTGAAGAAATTTTTATATCTACATTTTTCGGAACAGTAGCAACTCTGTTCCTAAAAAAGATTAAAATGTATAAAAAAAAATTTCAAATTAGATATTATGAATCAAATCGGAACTGGTAATTATAATTACAGATTTAGTTTAGAGCTTTCGTATTTGGAAGCGTTGCCACTTATAGAAAATAAGTAATATTAAATAAAGCTTTTCAAAATGTAACTAAACATAAGCGACTTCAGAGCGACCTTTAAGCAGCTTTCGAAGATATTCCTATTTACAAATTTTTTGAAACAGCGTTGCCATCTTGAGAAAACTGAAACTATATCACAAAAAAAAAACAAATATGTTAAATCAAACACCTGAGTATCAAACGGGAACTATTATTATTAATGACAGCTAAATATTTAGTTTACATATTTAGTTTTAGAGTTGCCACCTGTTAATAAAAATTAATACTAAGAAATTTTTTTAAAAATATACCTAAACACTTTTAAACAGCTTTCGAAGAATTTTTTATATCTACATTTTCCGGAACAGTGGCAACTCTGTTCCTAAAAAAATATTAAAATTTATAAAAAAAAATTTTCAATTAGATATTATGAATCAAATCGGAACTGGTAATAATAATTACAGATTTAGCTTAGAGCTTTCATATTTGGAAGTGTTGCCACTTATAGAAAATAAGTAATATTAAATAAAGTTTTTCAAAATGTGCCTACACATAAGCGGCTTCAAAGCGACCTTCAAACAGCTTTCGATCATACTTTGATTTAAAAATTTTTCTAAACAGCGTTGCCATCTGGAAAAACGCTACAACGAAATTTATAAAAAACAAATATCTCAAATCAGACATCTGAATGTCAAGCTGGAACTGTTATTATTAGTTATCATCAAATATTTAGTTAATATATTTAATTTCAGGGTTGCCATTTATTTATGAAAAATGATACCAAATGAAGAATTCAAAAATCTATCAAAACAACTTTAAGCAATGTTCGAAAAAAATTGTATTTAGATATTTTACTGAATAGAGTTGCCACCTAGAAAAATAAAACAAAATTTATGAAAAAATTTTTTGCAAATCAGACTTTTTGGGTTCAGAAAAATATAACCAAAGTGTTACAGAAAGTTTTACTGTTAACATATTTTTGAACACCAGTTGTTGCCACCTGTTGAAAAGCAAGTCTTTACAAAACGTAAACCGAACATAGGGAATTTAAACAGTCTTATGCAATATATTCCGAGGAGAATTAATTTAAAACATATTTCGAAATAGAGTTGCCACATGGCAATATACGATAACCGAAAATTCTTCTTATTTATTGGCGTAGACACCGCTAATGTGGTTATATCTGAGTTTACAAAATCAGGGTTGTTTTACTATTTATTTCATTGAGACTTTCTTGTTACGTGGCGGATCCCTAGTCCAGCGTAGAACTGTGGGGAGAGATATTTCTCGTACATATGGTGCCACAATTGTTGTCCGATAAATACATCAGTCGAACTCAGTCAACAAATCATTGAAATATTCAAAATGGTTCTCACCGATCCTTCAAATATTCTTATCGAATTCAGTTAAAAAATGTGAAAGATTTGATAACTAAATGAATTTCCAATCCGACAAAAGATTTCTCAGCCTGTATGACATACCTTACCAAATAAATATATGATAAAAATCAACAAAAAGAGTCGAAAAGATAATGGGAAAAATAAATTAACTTTTGTGCGTTGAACTTAAAAAGAGAATGCTTAAGTCGAAAATCTGTTGCACATTCGGCTACTATGCCAATTACTTATGCGAACTCGCAAGACTTTACGAAATGTACACATACATACAAACATACAACAATATGTGCACATGAATTTAAGCCGATTTATTGCCATGGCAGGGACTTAATGCGCCGTAATTGGTGACTCTACCTTATGCTGGAGAACAAAAGAACCGCCAGGCAGACATCAAATGAAGACAAGCAGATTTTGAAACATTTCTCCAATATTATAGTACAAACATACACTTGTAATTTTTTATTTCTTTAATAAATCATAAATTGCAACAGAAGCTTAATTTTCCAAAAAAAAATAAATTAGTTATTAAATGAATTTTAGGGGCAGTTAAATGGAAACAGAAAGCTAGGAAGCGCGCTTGTAATTCTTTCATCAGAAATAGAGATAGAGAGAGACGGAGGTATACACTGAGACTGAGGTTGACAAAGGCGAAGTCAGAGATCAGAGACAGACAGACAGAGGCAGATACAGAGACGGAGACTAAGACAGAGACACAGAAACAGGTAGAACCAGAAGCAGAAACAAAGACTGAGGCAGACACGGAGACAAAAGCAGAGACTGACTAAGACTGAGACTGAGACTTGGACTGATGTTGAGATTGAGACTGAGATTAAAGCAGAGATGAAATTTGAGACAGAAACTAAGCCTTGGACTAAGGCTGAGACATGGATTGATACAGAGACTGCGGCCGAGACAGAAGCAGAAATAAAAACAGAGACTAAGACTTGGACAGAGGCAGAGACTGAGGTTGACATTAAGACTGAGACTTGGACTGATGCTGAGAGTTAGACTGAGACTGAGGCTAACGGTGAGATTGAGATTGAGTCTGAAACAATCATTCAGACAGAGACTGAGACTTGCTCTGAGGCTGAGGCCGAGACAGTAGCAGAAGTAAACACATAGACAGAGACATCGGCAGACTCACAGGTAGAGGCAGAGACTTGGACTGAGGCTGAGGCTGAGATTGAGAAAGAAACAGAGACTGGAGCGGACTCACACACAAAGACTGATACTGAGACAGAAACCGATATTGAGACTGACAAAGTTGAAAAAGGCAGTTCAAAACAATATAACAGTTGGGACTTTTGGGTCCAGATATACCGACATCTTTAGTGAAGAGTCTAATACCAGCTGATTCAAAGATTTTACCTCAAAATTATTTCGAAAATATGTTTAACCATTTTCATATCGCCAAAAGCTTGCCTAAAACTTAAAAAACCAAGCCATCAATCAACACCTTTCCATTCCGTTTCACCCCTTACCAAGTTCGGCATGTTTATTTAGGTATTTACTTAAGCCCACACAACATCGTCAAACTTCATACTCATCGTTATTAGCACAAATCAATTTTCATGTGTTCAAAAATATAATACTTCGATTCGTCGCGTGTCTGTTGTAAATAACTGCCACGAACTTTGTATTAATATACAACATCGAATTGCTAAATTTAGTTTCGTGCGCCTCTAAATTGCGCCGTCAAAGTTATTAACTGGATTTTTATTTGCACCATTTGAGGCGGCGCCATTTTCGATTGTTTTCGCTGGCAATAAAACAGTTGAAATGGAAACTTTTGCGCCATTGATTGAAATCGCATAAAAATTGCACTTAAAGTGGCTGGCAAGCGTGCATAAAACTTCAGCCGAGCAACAACAGGGCACTCTCAGACGGCTTGTCGGCCTGTCATGATACGCCTTCGTTGTAATTTCCGAGTAGCTGACGACACCCCAAGCATTTGGCTTGATTTTACTTTGAGAGCGCAGTGAAGATATTATTATACCTGCATGGTGGGGGTTTGGAGTTTATGCAATAATAAGTCGAAAATAATAGAGGCTTTTGTAAGAATCTACAGAAAATGATGAAGATGGACAGCAGCCGATACCGCTACTCTTACATTTCACGAATTGTTGTTTTATTTATGACTTATGTCGTAAATTGTAGGCAATCAAGAGTGTAGAGAAGCACACTTGCGGTAGGGGGGATAAGTTAATTGTTTACATTAATGAAATGTTTGGTTACCAATTAAAATTCAGTTTCGATATTTTTCAAAAAAAAAAAAAATAGATATTTATTTATTATTTTCTTGCATAAAATGTGTGAATCGAGATGGGAAAGTATGTTATGCGAAGGTTGGTATGCAATTCAGGGGACCTAGTTAGCAGGACGGCCTTGTTACGTTAGGCTTAGGTTGGATGACTGATCTCCCCACATGACGTGAGAGATCACATACATAGTCCTTTGTGAATCCAGAAGAAAACTCCTTTACAAGTCTACAACCAATGAAAGTTGAACTTTGCTGAGAGCGAATATCTCTAAGCCTCTTACGTTTTACCCTGGGACAGAAGCATCTTTGGGTCTACACAGCCGTTGCTAGTTAACCAACACTTGCTGAGCTGGCCTGAGGCTTAACAGTCCAGTAATCAACGACAAAAAGACAAATGGATTCTAACCCGTTCCCACTCCGCAGTTACCGAGTTGGAAGTATATGTTCTAAAAGACTCATTCGCATTGCACCTTCACTTGTTTTGAGCACGCAGTAAGCGAGCTCAAGACAAATATCGCTATCTGCCAGAGTGATCAATATGTAACAGCTTTTTATGATACCACAAAGCCTTTGTGCTCTAACCGTTCTAGTGACAGAACCGCAATAAACTTCAAGAAAATTCTCTACCTACCTATATTAACCTTTTTCATTTCCATGTTGTGGGGTTTCAAAGTTTTCAGGATACCGCTTCCAAAAAAGAAAGGAAAAATCATTGTCTTAAAAGTGGGATCCTTTTTTCCTTAAAATATCTGTGTTTAATTTCAACTTTTAGCTATTCGTCCAAAAGTCACACGAAGCTACGTCAGGCGAATGCGGTGGTTCCGGCAAGATATTGACTGAAACTTTGGCGAAAAACTCAGGAAGAATCAATGCAGTATGCGACGTTGCATTATCGTGGTGCAAAAACCAACAGTGGTCGGTCCATAATTCTGTTCTCTCTCTACGAATAGCTTCGCTCAAATGACCCATAACTTTCAAATAGTATTCCTCGTTGGCAGTTTGGCCGGTTGGAGGGAATTCGGAGTTCACCACACCTCGATAATCGAAGAAAGCAGTCAACATAGACTTCATTTTTGACATGGTTTTCTCGGCTGCGGCGCACTTTAGCCCCAATATTCCGACTGATCATTTGTTTCGGGATAGTAAACAAAGATCTAAGACTAATCGCCAGTAGTAATACGTTTCATGACGTACTGGCAGTCACAAAGCATTGTTTCGCAAACGATAACGTGACGCTGTTTTTCGAAAATCTTTAGTGATTGATTAATGATTATTTTGATGTGACACTTGGCAGAGATGTCACTAACGGTCATAACAACCTAGAAAAAAAAATATTTCGACGAATGGGTCTTCGTACGAAATTTGGATTAAAGGCCCTTAAAATACACAGTAGTACATCTCACACTCTCATTTTCAGTAGTGCTTTATATTCGATTTCGTATGAATTTACTTCCACCTTACTTATTTTCACATTCAGCTTTGTTAACCAGTTCAATTGCTGTACAAATTCAAAGCGCTCTTTGTTTAAGTAATATGAATAATGCGATGCTTGGTAAGGATTATACATGTAAATCGGTTAACGGTTATATAATTATGTGTTGAACGCTGCTGACGACTACCGCCGCTCACAGCTGCTGATTATTACGCCAATTAAATTTCAATGACATTTAATTTTGCTGCCCGTAAAAACACAGACGTACCCACATTAACACATATACATATATATGTGTATATGTGCTTCACGCGCCGACAAACAGGTGCTACAAAAAGTCCCGCTATGAATGATGTCAATGCACTTTTTCAGCTATTCACGGCGCCACCTCGCTGCCGCCAACCGAAGTGCCAAACGCGCTCGCATTAGCATTAACTTTGCCAGCGATTTCCAGCGATTGCCAACAACGTTCGGCAGTCAGGCAGGCAGGCAGGCTTTCTTCTTGTTTACTTTTCTCATTGATGTTGTTAGTGCAGCGAAGCGCATTAATTGCTACATTGAGAAGCGCTTTATGCTGCGCAACCATCGAGCGATGTCGCCTGCTGCCCCTCCTCGTAACCCGCTCAGGTCTCGCTCGCTCCCCAGCCGATGCTATCATACATCAGCGCATTTTGCCAGTAAGACTTAGTACACAAATACATAGGAGGGTGGTTCAATAATTATTTGGCCTAGAAAAAGGGATTCGGAAAAAAGTCGAACTACTTCTAAATACCTATGGTCTCCGTTGAGCGGGATGCATCTTATCAAGAAATTATACAACTTCGTAAACTTGTCTAAAAAATAGGTTTTCTGTCGGTGTTCAAAGTAAGTCTCTGAGGCGACAACATTCGATATAAATTACCATATGCAGAGTGACTGTGGAATCGAAAAGAATTCGTACAGTGAAAAATCTGGAGAATACAGTGGTTGGGACAGCAGTTCGTAGCCCAGTTTGACGGGTTGGATGGCGGTAAAGTGTAACCGATGCCTTGTCATTATGGAATAGGTCTTTTGTCTGCGCCAAAAAGGATCTGTATCGTAGAGCTATGCGGTCGTTTCTCTCTATTCCAAGTAGTCCAAGAAGATAACATCTTGTGATTCCTAGAATACAGTGACCATGACCTCTCCAGTCGATAGGTACGTTTTGGCCCTCTTCGAAGCAGTTACGTCGAACGAAGTCGCCTGTTTCAATTTTTTTCAATGTGTTTCCAAGGCCTTTAGTCTGTACCAGTGGACCCACGTTAGATGAAGCTTCCTGTTTTGATTTCCCTATGGTCTATAATGTGCACCAGTGAACTCGACTTCGATTTTTCAATGGTCTTTGTTGTATACAGTTAAACCCACGCTCGATGAAGTCCACTGTTTCGATATCAGTGTCAGAAGGCTTTTCAAACAGCCTTTTATTACTGACAAACACTGCTGTGAAGTGGTCTCACCAGAAGCACGTCGCGTCGACAGTCTTTCCATAAGATACCTTTTGTCTCAGCTAACTCCCATATGTTCAATTGGCAGTCCGTCAATTCGACATCCCGAATCTTTGTCAGTTTATCTTCCGTTGTAATCGTTTGCGGAGCACCCGTAAATGACTCATCAAAAATCGACTTCTCCTAAGGTCAACTTTTAACCGTCGCATCCCAACGTTCTTTGATTTCATTGCGCGATTTCCATTCCAAAATTAAGAATCGAATCATCGACCGATATTGCTCATCATGGACAAGACCTCTTCCAAATTTCTTCTAAATAAAACTATCGGTTTGATTTGGATGCAATTTTGACACGGTGTACTACTGGATAATAAACTCCTCTCTCGACAGAGGCGCTAACGAGTCGTAAAGCTAGTAATTATCGAACCGCCCTCGTAAACACATCCCCAACAACATATAGCTACACTCTATTCGGCGGGTATGAGTCGAATTTGTTGTCACATTCCCCTGGCCATCGCTTCTGTTTATTTTTCGTCGTGCGCTACTAATTGGCTTCATTTACCATCGTGTTTCGTTTTGCATGCCATACGACTTTTATCCCTTTGCCAAAGTAAACGATTTCAGAGTTTGTAGCGGTCCTTTACAACATGCAACATGCCACAAACACACACACAGACACAATAACATCTGCGGTGTAAGTGAGTTTTACTTGCAATCAACATTTCTAATTGGCACTGAAAGGCGACAAGCAGGCTTTTATGATGCTCATTCAACAACAACAACAACAACAGCAACAACATGAAGAAGTACCAAAGTGTACTCATACAGAGTCCCCGAAAAGGCTGTGAAGTAATGGCTTTTAAGCGGCGCTGGAGCATGGAGCAGCCAGACGCATGCGCCGTTAGTTGGTGGTTGAGTTTTATGTAGACCATTCAATACCAATTTATGTGTCGACTTTATTTCATGCAACAGTTGACTTGTATGCCCAACCATATTACTTGCAGCGGTTGATGAAAGAGACCAGAATATGAGCACTGTAATTGCAGTAAGGTGCATCTGAGAAGTGATGTGTGTGAAATAGAGCGAGGTCGCTAACTAGAAAATTGTGGACCGATTCTGATAACTTTTGTGGCATAAGATAAAGACAGAGAAATATATAGTACATCTACCTCGATAAACAGAAATAATTTTGACATTTACTAAGAGATTTAGTTGAATGGTGAGTCTAGACAATCTGAGTCCTTAAAACCCTGATTATTAGAGACTTCACATTGAGAAGATCGCTAGAAATAGTAGTTCTTTACTCAACAAATAGTTTTGATGAGCGATGTGTCTCGTTTCGATCCATCTGGCGGTGTTAATGAACAAAATTTTAATACTCATAGAACGAAAAATCCCCCAAGAATCCATAAAACACCTTTGCTTGTATTCAAATCGTGACAATTAAGGTCTTCCCAGTCTTGAAAATCACACAGTTTTTTTGACAAAATTCGTTTTTTCTTTATTTAATATAATTTCCTTTAAGAGTGACAAACTGATTATAGGAACCCTCCAACTTTTCGACATCATTTTTTTGGTATAATTTGCCCTTTGCTTCAAAATAAGTCTCTGTTTCAACGATCACCTCATCATTCGACAAAAATTTCTTCCAGCAAAGCTTTGTTTTGAGAAAAAGGAAAAACGCTATCGCTGTTGATGGTCCTTTCTTCCTCAAGGTAGTCAATAAAAGTTATTCCATGCCGATCCCAAAATACAGACGCCATAACCGTGCTAACTGTTGCGTTTTTCCACGCTTTGGAGCGGGTTAATCGTGTGCCGCCCCCTCGGATGACTGTCGATTGGACTTCGGAGTGAAATTGTGGAAGCATACTTCAACCATTGTCACATATCGAACCATAAACTCGGGTTTATTGTGTCTAAACTACTCCTAACACTGCTCGGCATCATGAACTCTTCGTTGCTTTTGGTCAAAAATGAGCTCGCGCGGAACTCACTTTACACAGAGCTCTTACCTAAATATTCGCAAATGATATGATGTAAACTTTCAACTGATATCTGAAGGGTGCCTGCCATCTCGAACAACTTTACTTTACGGTCATCCAAAATAATTTAGTGGACTTTTTTGATGTTTTTGTCGATAACAGGCGCTTTTAGTCGTCCACTCCGTTCACTGTTTTCAGTGATCATTTCACCGCGTCTAAACTTAGCATACCAATCTTTGATGGTTGATTTTCCTAGGGCGGAGTCCGGGAACTCGTCATCAAGCCAAGTTTTCATTCATTGCTTTTAATCACTTTCGATAATCTTGCCGTCCAGAGCCTGGATGAAAATCCTCTTGGAAGGGTACTAAAATACGAGCAGCACCTATGCATCTCACATAAAAACTAGGAGACAAAAAATTATCACAGAGTTATCAGTAGCGCTATGAAGCAAGAGAATAGTGTCAGAATGGACTTTGATATTTTGAGGACCTATTCACTTGGCCATCTATTGAAACTAATAATGATCCCAAATATTCAAAATAAGCATTTCAGTCTACTCAAAGGCTTCTCAAACCAATCACAAGAAAAGCGTTCCCTCCCATGTGACTAAAACTAAGGTCTACATGACGCTGGTTTCCAATTAAGCATTGCCAACACTAATTACAGAAGTAATGTGTAACCCATATGGACAGTACATGCAACTGATAGTGCTACCGCAAAACCGAAATTTTCTTGCAAAAAACCTTGTACACACATATGTATCCACTACATGTCCACAACAGCCTTTTTAGGAGCGTGTTCTTGGGCACATTTCATTTCATAACACAATGCTCATTAAGATCGGTAACCAACATGTAGGTAGCTCTTTATAGATACGTTTTGTCATGTGTCTTTATGTAAGTATGTATGTGCCAGCACCAAAGCCCGTTACATTTACTTGCCGCTACGTAACAAACACCCTTCACGTTTGCTGTCACTGTCACGTTGCATAACGGTAGAGATTCCTCAAATACTAAGTATCTAACTAGGTATCGATAATGGTCGGTGGAGCTTAAAAAATTGCGGAGAAACTTGATAGCATCAGCACCGTTAAAGCAACAAACGTCATTGTTATGGCAGATGTGAACACCTTTGTTACGTCCATATTCCATAGTTCGAATTTCTAATGAACTTTCTCTGCCGCTATCACTCTACTCTGTCCAGCATGCACTACTACTGTCTTCCTACGTCAATGTGGCACAAAAGCACAGTGATTTCTGACTGAACGAAGAACGGAACGGGAAATTTGTGAAAAAATAAATTAGGGATAAGAAATAAAATACTTTAGAGTGAACATTGAAAAGAGTAATTTTTTTTGTTGGAATGCAAGATAAGGGTATATTTTCGATGGGGATATCTTTTACGTGTCTTTATCCTATCTTTTATCAGGTCTCAAACCCAGCGCACAACCCTAAGAAGAGATGGTTCGCCTCCTCACTTTAAACTCGCCTCCAAACGTATGTTTTTTGGCCATCCAGAGGATACTTGGTCCAAGACAGGAAGTCGTGAGCTGCTTCAGCCATATGTAAAAGAATTATTTCTGACCACTCCCAAGTAAATTGGCCTCAGAGAACTTTCCTCACTTGCCTGAACTTCTACACATGGCTCCATCCCCCAGATGGGGCAGAGGCATAGACAGTGACAACAAATATTTTTCAAAACTTTTTCGGAGCAATTCATTTAGGGAGTACTCAAAAAATAAGTCAATTGAGTCTCAAGGATGACCATATCCGATAGAAGGGGAATAAATAAATAATGTTTTCGAAATACAAAGTTGGTTAGGAACGATTTATGTTTGAACATTCATATTCGTTCATATTTCGTTACTCGTGTTGAGTAGTCGATGGCACAACGGTCGGAAAATTCAGCCTCCATGATGAAACATCTCCAAATGGATTGAGGCTGATCGTTTTCGTTTCGAAAAGCCACCAACCAAATCGTTTATGTTGTGATGGACGGAAGACAATTATAGAGAGAGACCGCACTGGGACAGAACTTAAAACCCACGAAAACTAATTCATATATGCTATCACACTATAACAGCAAATTGCTTCGAACTATTCTACGAGGGCATTTGATTTCGATTCCGCCTTCAAGGTGTTCCACGTTTTGTAATCTTCCAGCAGAAATGTTCATTGGACAAGGATCGTTTAGAATCCCTACATAAAAGTAACATAGCTATGACGTAAGTTGGTCATATCTTAGGTTTGATCTAAAAATCGATGCATCTCATTTTAATATATATTTGTCCTTTGTATTACCCAAAAACTCCTAAGTGAATCACCTCTTAGATCGACAAAGCGTTTTGAGCTCACCACATATTTGTTAAGTCGGTTAATATCGACTCTAGATAATTTCGCAGTTAGGCAAGGAGCGACCGATAAAATATTTAATCGTTCTTCATGTGTTCAATCTTCGACTAAATATACTAAGTTTAAGTAATTTGTGAGACCTCTTACGTCTCACTTTAGGAAAGAGGTATTAACAATGGCGCAAGTCCTGATTGTTGACCAGCACTTGCGAACCTCACTGGCGATCCATAGGTTCTCTAGACGTAACTTTTATAATTTTTTTTCGCATTCTTGTCGGATTTCTGACACACTGTCGATTTAGTTTTCCGTTAGTTAACGACCAACTACTCATTCAACGCTGGCCATTGCTGCCACAAGCATTGCGTCTAAATGTCTCTATGGTGTAGGTATATGCGAAAGTACGAAAGCACGAACTGGTATTGCGATTGCATTATTGCGTTGATATCAGTGATGCGGGTGGCCCAGCCTCGTTTTTGCACAATATCAACTATTGTTGCGACTTTTTGCCGGCACATTTATGGTGCGCCGTCCATAGATATTGTGCCCGAGTTATTTGAAAATGCTGCAAGGACATTTTAGCTGCACAAGTTTTATCGCTGACAAAGTCGGAACTGAAAACGAGATGCAACAACAATTAAATAACGGAAACTTGAGCTTAGCAATGTGCAAATGGGACATATGAAAGGAGAATATTAAGAAACAGCAATGACGAAGCCTTTGTCAATACCGTGTTGTAGTACGAGTATTTCAAGCCAACGCAATTTATTGTTGCCTTTTTCCACTCGCCACAATGCAGTTACCGGAAAAAGTGGCCACATGATACAAGCTGTCATATTTCATGATGGTTCGTAGCGCTTAAAGTGTTTGAAGGCACTTTTTTCTTTAAATATTTTAGAGTGGCGCTGAACTATCATTACTTTTGCTGTCCTTGAGTTCGCTCTCCCGGCTAGTGCCTTGCCACATAGTTGTTTGTGCCTACGCAATATTTCTTTCTTAATCGCCTTGAGGTACAATTTGTACCGTAATTTGTGCGCCCGTAAGCTTGTTGGGCACAATTTTTAATGTCATTTATTCAATTCAGTTACAGTCCCCGACGCACGTGGCATATGCCCGCCAGCCAAATGTTCTGGTCACTGTTTGCATGTTCCACATTTTATTGCCCCTTTTTTCATATGCTATGCATATTTATCCTTTTTAAACATTTGCTCTTTTTCGGAAATTATTTACTTACAGCACTAACAGCCCATGGACGGTCGGCTCAACATGATAGACACGAATGTTTCGAGGGCTTTTGTTTAATAATGTGCGAAATGTGTTGTAGAGTTAAGTGAAATGGTAAGTTTCCGGCAAAAAAGGGTTCGTCACGGAAACGCAATTTAAGCCGCTGGCTGCTTTCTATACATTATACATAATGTGTAAATACAAATTATGGCTGGATATGGAATTATATAAAATGTATTTGCAATATTTCCAAGTTTATTTGTAGCATGTGACAAGCGCAAGAGAATTAATTTCTTATTTGTCTAGTTAAAGGTTTCACAGGCTTTGAAAAAAGGCATATACGTAGTACATCTGTCATACATATTTACATGTGGTATACATATATATACATGTTATGTATTAAGTACTTTGTCAAATGAAAAAGTTTTTCATACGATAACTTAAGTAAGAGGGGTCAGTTTAATCACAGCTAAACGCTATAGTAGTCCGATCTAAAAACTTTCTTCGGAAATGAAAACGGTAGTAGCCAGATAAGGGAGATTACGAAGAATGAGTCGTCCCTCGATACGAAAAAGACAACTGCCGCCTGACACATAGATGGCGCTACAAGATGTAAATCCTTCAAAAAGAGCGTGTATAAAATTACAGCTGCAAAAATACTGTTGAGGACAAGGTGGGGTTGATCAACATTATTTGAACCTGCACCAGGGAAATCAACCATTAAGGTTCGTGTCTAAGTTTAGAAGTTTTGAGATGAGCACCGTTGACGCTGGATGCAGTGAACTCCCAAAAGATGCTTTTGCCTTCCAAGACATCAAGAAAACCCGTAAAGTGAAGTTATTAGAGATAGCAGGCACTCTAAAGATATCAACCGAACAGTACATCATAATAATCACGAATATTTAAGTGTGAGAAAGCTCACAAAGGTCACAAAGTAGGTGCCGAGCGAGTTCACTTTTGACCAAAAATTGACTTTTTGCGTGGACATGTGACAATGGAGGAATAAGCCTCCATCGTTTAATTCCGAAGTTCAATAGACAGTTTTTCGAGTGGGCTTCACACGATAAACCCGCTCCAAAGTATGGAAAACGTAACTGTCGGATGGCTGGAATGATGGTTATGGGGTCTGTAGTTTGGGAAGCGCATAGATTAATTTTTATTGACTAGCTTGAAAAAAGGAAGGACCATCAACAGCAACTATCAAAATCGTTAGGTTATCGCTAAGAAGAAGAAAAGATGCTGTTTCATCAAGATAAAGCATCGTGTTACAAGTCAGTGAAAACGATGGCAAAAATTCATGGATTAGGCTTTGAATGGCTCTTTATCCACCGTATTATCCATATCGAGTTCACAGCAACTATTTAATCTCCTCCGCATTCGCCTGATCCATCGCTATGTGATTATTTTCTATTCCCAAATGTGGGTTCGGTCAAATTAAGACTGATTCACCATATTTCAAAGAAGATAGCAAAATCAAATATATATTTAAACTCCGAGATCACCCAAATGCTTTAGCTAATGCTTTGGTACCTTCCTGCGATCAAACACGCCTTGAAAGAAGAGCTACGTCCGCGTACTAAGGCGCAACGTATCACCAAAACAGCTCAATCAGCTTGTCTAGTTTTTAAATAGATTTAAGATTTTATAACTTATTTTTAGGCATTTAAAGAAGAAGTGGATTCAATAAATAACAAGATATTGCAAAAAAAAAACATATTTCGAAAGTCCTTAGGGACACCCACGGAGTGAAGATCTTCCTTTTCCTCTGCTTCCAGTGGTGCGTACTGAATCAAAAACCTTCAAAGCTGGAGTGTTCCCTTTAATTCGGAGAACATGATCTAGCCGGCTGTACTGTGTCGATGTCGCCGTATATCTTTTACAGCTCGTCGTCCCATCGACTACTATTCTCGCCGTTGCAAATGCGGAAAAGACCATAAATCTTAATCAAAACCTTTCTCTTGAACACTCCTAAGGCCGACTCAGTCGATGAGTTCATCGTCGGGAATAAAGAGTGACTTATAGAGTTTGGTCTTTATTCATCGAGAGAGGACGTTGCTTCTCAATCAGTTCAAAGTAGCACCTGCTGGTATGGTGATTCTACGTTGAATTTCAAGATTGATATTGTTGTTGGTGTTGATGCTTGTTCCAAGATAGATGAAATTATCTACCTCTTCAAAATTAGCATCCGAGCCTAGTCGCGAATGACTACTTCTCTTTGAGTCCTTACAAACCTATCGTGACGATTTTTAACCCTACTATAAGTTAATCCTTTATAAAGATATATTTGAATAAAATTAGGTAAGCATTCTTCCTTAGTCGTCTAATAATTTAGTGTCATCTTTTCTTATGTAAAATACATAATAATTGTCTTTGTGTTGACCACAAAGAGCGCATGTAACCTATAAATAGGGTTACCGTATCGGTTGCAGTCAAAATCAGTCCTGTGGCATACATATGTAATCTCCCAATCAAGCACTAAAATAATAATAATAAAAAAATCGCCGATTCAGTAGGAAACCAGGGAATCAGTGCATTTTTCATTTTGCCGAAGATCACAAGAAAATTCCCTGACAAATCAGGGTAACCCTACCTATAAATAAGATCGGGGTTTTCAGAACGCCGTACTGACTGTGAAAGTCTTAAAGTATCGAGGTTAGGAAAATAGGCTGATTTTTGTGGGTCCAAGAATAACTCCACTTGGACAGCTGGAGAGCCTGTGCGTTGTATTGTGCTGAACTCCTAGGTATAGATCAAAAGGTTCGTCGCATATCAGCAAAGTGCCTAGAAGCTTTTATAAATTTATTAAGGCGGCTAATATCATTACCAGCAATTTCACTAAGTTCATGAAAAGAATGGTAATGGGATGAATTAACCTTAGTCTGACAAAATCTGGAAAAAGTCTAGATGTTTCCACCTCAAGTTCCTCCTTTCAACATTGACAAGTTGGGTCTCCCACAATCTTTAGGCTCATGACGGAGAGCAAATGAGTCAGTATACCGTTAGGGCACCTATCACTGTGGCGATGTCCTGGTGGAGTTTTGCTGACAAAAGCCTCTCACTCCAACATTACGGTTGAGCTTCGATCCATCCATGAAAAAGTTCAAAACGTTCCTTCTACAGCGACTCGTGAACAAGCAATTAATGCAATGGCATTGAAAAGGGGCTTAGGTCTGAGAAAATTTCTAATTCTTTACTCCAAAAATATCATGCCTTTATAAGTTTCTTTGCTCAAGTAAATTAAATGCTACAAAAATAAAAAAAATAATAATAATAATAAAGAAATCAAAATCTTAAAGAAGCAATTTCTTGCAAACCGACAGTCCTACACCAACAACAGCACAAAGAGGCTTTAGTCAACATTGCGCCTAGAGGTCTCAGACGATGAAAGCGAAACGTTAAAACTCAGAAAGTTATTTATGCCCGACTGAAAAGTCAAATAAAAAGCCTCTGTGTAAATAAGCCGAAAAACCAAGTAAACTCAAACAAACACCAACGACCGCTAAGCTGTGCAAACGGCGGTTTTAGGCGGTGAAAGCGCTGGTGCCAAGTACCGCTACTCACACACACCTACACATACTTAAACACATATAGCAGAGTGCATAGTCGACAGAGCGTTACCTTCTGCTCACCATCCATACTAAAATAATGTGTGTGGGTACACCCTTGTCCTCTGTCAATAGACGAGCCAGCCTGTGGTATTATTAAATCCTTACAAGGACTTCTTTCGAAAAAGTAATAAAAATTCATTTCAACTGAACAAACAATCATAAAAGCTAGCGCAACAACAACAACAACAACGAGAAAGTAACAACATGGAAAAAAAGTTAAAGGATAAAGAATGCAACCAGGACACGATGGCCAACGAAGTGAAGCCAAGTGTAGAAAGGAAATTAAATGAAATGTTAAAATAGTACAGCGGGAATGAAATAAATGGGCGAAAGTTTTAAAATTAATTTGGAAGCCTTCTTGAAATAATATTTCAACTACCAAACAAGAAAAAAACCAACAAAACGAAAACCAAAGCAACAAAAACAATAAGCATCCATCCAACCGGTTAAAGCGCTGACCACATCAAAATAAAACCTCAATTGTGTGAGGCTTCCTCTGGGCGCAACGAGCGATGAGGTGCGCTCATATAAACACATATAAATACTTATATACAGGGATATGGACAGGAAAGGCTAAAATGAATGAAATAAAGATTATTCGATTTAAGAAATTTACAATATTTTTCAAATGCAATGGAATTATTCGTGTTTAATAGAATATTAATTAAATATTAATATTTAAAAATATATAAATATTTTTTTTAATGTAAAGCTCGACTCAGCTGCAATTTATACTTTCTTCTTCGCATTAAGATTACGAGGTATGACAATTAAGTAATGAGACTGATTCCATAAATCCGTATATTTGAAAATTATTCTACAGCTCTGCCATCCCCATCAAAGTATGCTTCGTAACATTTCTGGAACGCTTCGACTGGGATATCCGCGAGTACCCTCGTCACGGCCGCCTGGATGTCCGTAATCGACTCAAAATGGGTTCCTATGACCACCGATTTTGTTTTAGGAAACAAAAAAAAAGTTACGGTGACATGTCGACATGTCGGGCGAATAAGGTGGCTGTTGCAACACGACGATCCCTTTAGAGGCCAAATACTGGGACACGCTGAGGGCGGTGTGGCACGGCGCGTTGTCGTGATGAAGGATCCAGTTACGAGCGATGTCTGGGCGCACCCTGTTGACTCGTTTTCGCAATCTTTCGAGTACTTGGCAATAGTAGACTTGATTTACAGTTTTCCCCGGTGGAACAAATTCTTTGTGGACGATTCCATGGCTATCAAAAAAGGCAATAATCATCGTTTTCACCTTCGACTTGCTCATGAGAGCGTTTTTCGGGCGGGGGCGCGCGGAGACAACCATTGTGAGCCTGGGCACGACTAAGAGCACTATCACCATACACTCTTACAATTTTAGCCTACGTTTCCGAAGCTGTTTCGCCCAATCTAGCGCAAAATTTTATCGCGACGCGTTGCTCTTGATTTCATTTTTCCATTTTCGTGACGGCTTGACGCAGCAGGCGAACTAAACAAGCTACAGCGATGGTACATACATATATCAATGGAGAGGGGAGGGATGCCGGAAAGAGAGAAATCTAATTTCAAGCTCACAGGTTTACCACAAGCGCGGCAATACAATCAGTATCATTACTTAATTGTCAAACCTCATATTCTAATATTATATAGACAAGTTTTGTGGAATATTTATGGTCTTTTGCGCAGTCGATGAAACCATGAGCTCTACGAGATATTCAACGACATTGACATAGTTCAGAGAATCAAGAGACAGCGGCTGCGCTGACGAAGTTATGTTGTCTGGATGGAAGAGAACTCCTCTGAATTTAAGATTTTCGACTAAGTACCCGCCGGTTGAAGCAAAGGAAAAGAAAAATCTCCCTTTATTTTAGAAAATGTTTCCAAACCAAGTTTTGAAATGCTAAGACTCGTAAAACATATTCAAAAGTTTACCACAAAGTTTAGAGGAACGTAGGATTTTGCCTCGATAAGAATTTATACTAAAGATTGATTAGTTCTCTCAATAAGTATTGTCTTCTTTCTCTCTCTCGCTTCTAGTAAGTAAGGGAGTTAGGTTGGGATAAATTCATAGTGCTTCATTTTTGAAGAAAATGGAACCCTTAGTATCAGTACATGCTCGTGAGCAAAAAAAGTTGATATAACCAAAAGTATACCTAATATCAGGAATTTCGAACTTCCGGCTGTCTTTGTTCCATATGATTGTATGTGAGGTACCTTAATAGAACCCCTGGAACATTTGGTATGTGGCATGTTATAAATTAATGGATAAAGTCGGCTCGATATCACCCCGGCTCCCACATACTACATTTTATGACTCTTGCCTCTCTAACAAACTTTATATCGAATACGTCGGATAGTGTATGTTTGCTGTTTTATGCCTTAAGGTATTAGTCTGGCTTTGATTCCTGCAATTTTTCTAGAGTATAAAACTGTCTTTGATTGTATTCAGTAAGCATGTCGTCATGAAAAGATAAAGGAGTAAAGTTTACAAATTATTCAATCTCACTATTAATATAATAATAACTAATTAAGAAAATCATCATGCGCCGATGAGACTCACTTTCATCTGAGCGGGGCGGTATATAAAAAAAAAACTGTCAATTCTGGTGCGAAGAAAATTTACAAATTATAGAAAAATAACCATTACATTTACCCAAATTAACAGTTTGGTTTCGTTGTCGGTCTGGTGAAATCATTGATCCATACTTCTTTCGAAATGAAGCTGTTACAAGCATCAATGGAGAGCGGTATAAATCGATGATTACCAACTTTTTATAGACCCAATTGAAAGAAGTTGATCTTGACAACATATTCCCACAAGACGGGTCAACTTGTCACGCAGCACGTGCAATAATCGAATTATTGCGAGAAAAGTTTGGAGATTCGATTATTTCAAGAAACTGTGACATAGAATGGTCTCCAAGAAGTTGTGTTTTAACACCTTTAGACTACTTTTTGTGGGGCTATTTGTATAGTCATTGGTCTTCAACAATAAACCGGACTACTTTCGAGCTGTCTTTCCAGAAAAAAAGGTGCAGCTTGACGTTATTTATATTTATATTTATTTCACTTTGGAACTCATCAAGTAGCATAGTAGTTGCTGCCTGCACACGCTATCTTTGTGCCTTCATATTACCATAATAACTGAATGGCAACTTTTTCGTAATTACACGGTGAGTAAATATACTTTACGATAAAGGCAAAGCAAACCATCAAAAGAAAAGTTGCCGTCTTTTTCTATAATTACCAATTGACGTTAATTAAAATGAATATTATTGAGCTCAATTTGTTTCACACTAGCGAGACGTTTGACTTTAAAATTGACAACAACGTCACAGCGAGTACCGCGTAGAGAAGCTCAAAGGCGTTGCGCTAATTTTGGCGGAGGGGAAATGGGGTTAATAGTCCAAATAACTTATGAGTTACCAATTAATTAGGTTGAAACCTTGAATTAAGAGGAAGTTGACTTATATATGTGGATTCATAAGTCCAGTATTGGCAAAGAAGTTATCGTCAAACAGCTTTTCGAAAATAACTTTCAAAAAAGGAGTAACACGCTATTAAACTACCCGCACTGGTATTAAGGCTACATAAAAAAAAATTCAAGTAAAATATAACTGTTAGTCCGTTTTATGACCTGTATTTGAAATTTCTTAAAATACTTGTCCCCTCCTTGAACATTTTCCCACCGCCTGCCTATGGTTGCAAATTTACATAAAACTTGATGACAGCATAATTGATGAGCTGAAGTCATTAAAAAGTAGTTCTTATACTTTCATCAATTTTTCTTAACTTTTTTTCTATTTTCACACATAGCAAAATTGTACGTTTAATGAGACTATGACACTTTCCGCTTGTACACAAAGACGTGGCTGGCAGAAGCACACTTTTTCGTACTAAGGCGGGAGTATGCCGAGAAAACATGAATAATTTCCGAACGTCAAAGAAGGAAGTGAAAAATTCTTGGCTTAGAGATATGAGAATCGCGACGGAGATTGGTATGAAAATTGATTGTGTGGAATGTTATAGCGATCGACAAAATCAAAGGCGTTGTTACCGCTGAATTAAGGGGACCGGAAATTAGAAGTGGTGTTTGTAGGTGCTCCATAATTTTAAACGCAGAGTGGACAAGAAAGACAGGCAAAGATGCAGTCGGACCGATTGTAGTAAATTTCAGAATAATGTACCAAATTTTCAGCAATGGACTGAGGATGAACTACAGCGTCGCTACCTGATTTATGGACGTCTTAGTCAACAAGTTCCATCGAAAAAATTAAATCCAGCCATGTAACTAAGTCGGCAATAGTTATACCAAAACTTACGCATTCGCAAATGCACTAAGTTTGAAATACTTATTGATCAAGTAAGGATTATCCATCATCCACGAGTCTCAAAAGAAATCGTTCGGTGTTTAACGTGGGACCTGCTGACGACTACCTTAATCGCAGGCATTTTCAGTACCAATTGACAGTGTGAAATGGACAAAGCAACCACTTTGCTAGGGTTCGAGGCCTATCTAAAACCTCTACCGTACTTTAGGTCCGGTACAATATAAGTCCACATTCAACTAACAAAGCATCAGTTCTTTCCGCATTCGGGTTTTAAACAAAACAACCACGATACTCGCCGAGGGGCCAGTCCGCAAGAGCTGGTTGGACAAGAGCTGTTACTCCCCGCGGTACTAGAATTAAGTTTCTGGCCATATTTCGTAGCCGAAACTACTAACAGTTGAGCCTCCATACTGCTCTGAACTGCTGACCAGTGGTTTGAACCCATACTCACATCACGTATACACACTACTCACAAAAAAACTAATCACTAATTTCTAAACGACGCTAACTGTTCGGCATTCCTACTACTGGAGATCACGCCAATGTCCGAGTACATCGCAATTACATGCACCCCATACAAACATCTATGACCTATCAGAGAGGTGTCTCTGAAGAAAATTCGCAATTAGAGGCCCATGAGTCTAAAGTCTGGGTGACCGTTAACGATCCTAATATCACGGATGTACACGTAAGCCACTCGACCGTTCTCTCTGACCCTCTGACTCTATAATCTAGAAGTATAATGCTCCCCAGATGTCTCTCCCTTTCCATATCATTATTGGAATTCTAATCATTTCGCAATTATGATACACTGAAGCCCCTTCTTAATCTAAATGCAACAGCAAGCATGCTGGATGACAATCAGGTCTCGAGAGGGGGTGCACCCTACAAAACATGCATAGCATCCGTTGAGACAGAGCGACATGCAAATATAAAATTCCCCCAGCTAATAACTGTTAGATTATACTTTATTCTCATATATTACCTGTATGTATGAGTGAAAGGTCGAGCGGCGAACATATAAACCTTTATGCTTCGGCAATGGCAAATATTTTCCACAAAGAAATTACGAATAATCAGGCAACAAAAGTCAGCGGTAGGTTAGTTTAGGTCAATAGGCTGATATTCATGAGACCACGATTGACTTCAACTGCTTGAGACGCATGTCCTTCGTGATGCCCAGAGCTCTTAAATGTGGATCAAATTGACCGTCGTGGTTATATCTACAAAGCTCCTATCGACAGCCACAATTTTATTGAGCTCGCCAACATTTACTCCAACCAATTCGCCAGATTCGTAGAAAGAATGGCAACCAAGATGCTTCAAGCTTAGTCTGGGCAAAGCTGGATGGTGAAGCAAAAAGTGTCGAGATATTTCCAACTCATCTTAATACCTGACATTTTCACAAGTTGTATCCTTTAAAATCTTTAGCCTCACCGCTAGAACAGTGTGCATTTAGGGCACCTATCATTGCGGTCATGTCAACATCGCTAAGAGTTAGTAGTTTCATGGACATTTTGCGTTCAACTCTAAGTCGGAAGGTTTTCTCAAATGATGGTTGCTGATCAAAGCTTACTCAGTTCGCGCGAAGCCCATAGATCCAGTGTCTGAACATACGACGAGGAGTTGTTCTGCTCGTTACCATCCTAATGGGAATTGGATGTGAACTTCTTTTTGATGTCACAGATTCACAGATAGTGAGGTCATGCACTCCTTGACCAGCTTAAAGGTCACTGTTAGCCATAACTTTGTCTAAGAATATCGTTGGATGCGGAATCTTCAGACCTAAAAAATACACCAGCTAGCGTTAATACTGGAAACAGCATATCTATTTTGCTATGGAAGAAACAAGTAGGGTAGTATTCGCCTGCACTCAGTCTTTGAGTTCGGCATCAAGTTGCGAAAAGAAGACCAACCGGCTCGGTAAATATCGGTAAGGTAGTTATACTGCTTATTAAGAAAACGAAGAAGTGTAACTAAGTTTGTATTTGAAGGAAAAAATTTCCAAACCTTCTTTTTTACGATACATAATTTGTTTTTGCTAAAAATTCATTAGCCACTTGCACGCCTTGGGCTCTCAGATATATTTGATTACAATCAAATAACAAAAGATCTATTCAAATAATTGTTGCCACTCCAAATAGAAGTCTCATTTAAATGTCCCACTTCAAAATGCTGCAAGGAATTTTCATAATGAAATTCTTGAACGCTGTCATTTGCTGCACACCGGATAATTATAATGGAAAAATTTCCTAGCCTAAATCCAGGCGCCTTAAAGTGTGCACGTTGGTAAGTGATTGTGAGCGTATTACAACGCTTTCGACATAGATTACACAGTCAACTGAAAATGTAATTCCCGAGTAATTTTCGTAGTTGTAATTAGTGAGCAGTGAAATGGAAAATTAATAAGAGCGCGACGTGGATCAAATTGGCAAGAAAGGAAATTTTCGAAATGAATAACTCGTGGATATAGCAGAGGTGCGCATTCGCGGCGCTATGCAAGGTGTTCAGATATGTACATATCGACAAGCATATTTACAAATAATCCAAAATTAGTCTTGGAGGTGGGTGAAAAAATGCAGTCGCTTGGAAAAGTTTAGCTGGTCATGTAATCCGAAGCTGGGAATATGTATGTGGAAAATTTTGTATCTAACTAATAGCCTCTTGCAAAATACACAATTTTGGTGAATTCATACTGCTATATAGTAAAATAAAGAGAGTTTAATAATTGTGCTCTAAAAATTTCCAGAACGTTCTTTTGGCGTCGTTTTTGACAACTCTTACTAATCAACTTGAATAACACCGATTACATGATACCATTTTTCATTCAAGAAGGAAGGTTCAGAGTAAATATAGAAAAGTATGGTAAAGGCGTGGCACCTCCGCGCATATATAAAATATTTAAAGGGATGGTTCGAAAATGGAGGACGGACGGAGAAATACTGTACAAAGTTAGGCCGCTAGCCTTCTAATGAAAAGTTATTTGAAGTTCAAACGATAACCGTCACCAGTCATTGAGTTTGATGGGTGCTCAACTGATGGTAGCAAAGTCTACAAAATCTGACCGGAGACTTAAGTCTGGTACCACGGAGAGAGAGTAAATCTTTGGAGTTCACTTCAATCTGCTCATTGGGTTTGGTCCTTTGGGAAAATTCGGGGTGGATGTTGTTTAAACCTAAATGTAATTAGAATTGAAAAATTTAGTTCAGTGTGGAATCGCATTCCACCCGGGTGCCGGACCCACAACACGCCAAAGGTTTAGATTGACCTTGAACCCGGCCAGGATGGAAATGGTGTCCATGCCACGTTACCACTTGGACCCAAATAATGCTTGCAAAAAGCTTGTACTATTTAGGGCGCTGTCCTCTTATGCATCAGCAGGCACGTTTAGGGTAAATACCTATATATACAAACAGCCAATCAGCCAATCAATTCCCTAACCTCGTTTCGGATATCTGCCAGAATTGTCTTGGGAACCAGGGCAGCAGTGAAGAGTGTCGCTAGGAACAAACGACTCTATTTCTATTGGATACCTGGTCACCTGCCTGGTCTACTGAGTGCCTGGTCTACTTAGTGCCTGGTCACCCTATTGCAATGGAAATGAGATAGTGAACGAGATTGCCAAGAGTGGTGTGTGGCTGTCAACGTTTACTATGATCTGAACAGAAGCAATACAAAGTAGTATATCAAAAAAACATAAAATTCCTATTCACTCTTAATAGAAAGGACTATAAGAGCATGATTGGAACACTCACTGCTCATAGTCAAGTGGCAGTACATGCGTGCAAAATAGGGCTGAGAGAACGAGAAGACTGCAGGAAATGTCAACAGCCCCAGAGAAACAACGGATCATCTCTTGTACGCTTGTACTGCATTAGCATGGCAACGCTTCAAGTATTTGGGAGGTCCACGACATTGGAATATATAGTAAGTGAGGCCGCAGAACCTACTAGCATTCTGATTGATTACGCTAAGAACCAAAAATAGTTATTTCGAACTTACTATCTTATACATACTATGCTTCATATAGTGAAAGACTAGCTTCCAGTCCATCGATTGTCAGCTATATGAAGATCGGACGTGTTTGTAATTTTAAAGTGCGAAAATCTTGTACTCCACAATTGACTACTCAGACGAGAAATAACTACTTAAAGGAATGGTAAAATAGGACTTCGAATACTGATCGATTTGCGCAAAACGGAAACATCTCTCCAAGGAAAGAGTTCATTTCGAAGTTGAGAGCAGAAAAAGATGGCGGGCTACCATTAAAAGAGTGAAATCAACCATATTGATTTAGACAAGCTCTTCGCCGTTATCGGTAGCCTTCGCCGGAACTGGTTAACAGAAAGGGACACAAAAAAGACACGTAGTAAGAGAAAAAAGAACAAAGGAGAGAAAACGAGACAAAAGTGCAGAGCCTACCCCAGGCAACACTATACGGACAAAAAAGATTACAATCTTCAGACATAACGGGTGATTTTTTTGAGGTTAGGATTTTCATGCATTAGTATTTGACAGATCACGTGGGATTTCAGACATGGTGTCAAAGAGAAAGATGCTCAGTATGCTTTGACATTTCATCATGAATAGACTTACTAACGAGCAACGCTTGCAAATCATTGAATTTTATTACCAAAATCAGTGTTCGGTTCGAAATGTGTTTCGCGCGCGTGTTTTGTTCAGCGATGAGGCTCATTTCTGGTTGAATGGCTACGTAAATAAGCAAAATTGCCGCATTTGGGGTGAAGAGCAACCAGAAGCCGTTCAAGAACTGCCCATGCATCCCGAAAAATGCACTGTTTGGTGTGGTTTGTACGCTGGTGGAATCATTGGACCGTATTTTTTCAAAGATGCTGTTGGACGCAACGTTACGGTGAATGGCGATCGCTATCGTTCGATGCTAACAAACTTTTTGTTGCCAAAAATGGAAGAACTGAACTTGGTTGACATGTGGTTTCAACAAGATGGCGCTACATGCCACACAGCTCGCGATTCTATGGCCATTTTGAGGGAAAACTTCGGACAACAATTCATCTCAAGAAATGGACCCGTAAGTTGGCCACCAAGATCATGCGATTTAACGCCTTTAGACTATTTTTTGTGGGGCTACGTCAAGTCTAAAGTCTACAGAAATAAGCCAGCAACTATTCCAGCTTTAGAAGACAACATTTCCGAAGAAATTCGGGCTATTCCGGCCGAAATGCTCGAAAAAGTTGCCCAAAATTGGACTTTCCGAATGGACCACCTAAGACGCAGCCGCGGTCAACATTTAAATGAAATTATCTTCAAAAAGTAAATGTCATGAACCAATCTAACGTTTCAAATAAAGAACCGATGAGATTTTGCAAATTTTATGCGTTTTTTTTTTTAAAAAAGTTATCAAGCTCTTAAAAAATCACCCTTTAGAAATGGGCCAAATAACCAGAGTACGGCCGGCAAAAGGTCGCCGTTACCTCGTGGTGCTTCAAAATATACGACAACACACCATGGTGGACCAAAGTAAGGTGAAAATTCGGGCAATTTTAAAAACATAATAAATGTCCTACTCCACGAACTAAGATAGGAGAAAAGTCGAAACCGGAGCTTATGTCTCTGGTCATCGCTACTAATGAGCTAGTGTAATACTATCACAGGAGCTGGAGCTTTATCGGTTAAGTTCACAGGTTCAACCCGCAGTTTTGTATCCAAAGTCAGGTAAACTCAGTTCCTCGAATGAAATAATAAAAATATCCTTTATTCCTTTGCATCTAAACTCTACCTACAGAGGTCCCACGCTCCTTAATACAATTTCCGACGTACATTGGAAACTTGGCTCATTTCTTAATGATGTAATTAAACACGTGAATGTGTATTTTGCAAAACTTTCTTGTGGCAAGATGTGCAAGTGTTATTTGTGTTACGTAATTAAGGCCGAAGTGTGTGGCCAACAAAGTAGTGTCTGCCAAGCTGCAGCTTCCACGTACAAACTTGCTTTCCTTACAAGTGATTCCTTGCGTTGTTTTCGCGCTTTTTTTCGTGTTTTATGCAAGTTCCTTTGCAACGGTATTTACGTTATACAATATATAAAGAATGTAATATTAGGGTAAGGCAGGTGATATGTGGTTTTCTTCTAAATATTTCTGAAGATTTCAAGCTTTTAGTGTATATAGTATTTCTCTAAGTGGAGTGTACATTTTTACTTGTACATTTATTTACTGTAATTGGTTTAAAGATAGATAGTCGAGCGACCTAGGTGATATATAAATATGATGCCGAAACTCTGTCAGGCTGTTGGTAATAGCATCTGGCTTTCAGGAAGTTACACCGATATCTTGGTTTAAGCTTCCGCTTAGTCTTCACTTCGGATTTTGTACTTGAAGCCTGTCAGATAACATGCTCCTTGATAATTTTACTTCTACTTCTCTTATGTCACTGAACATATCGCTTATCAATATTTCTTCTTCTTCCTTATTGGAGTAGACAACGCTTACGCGGTTATTGCCGAGTTTACAACAGCGAGCCAGTAATTCTTCTTGTTCGCTATTTGATGCCAATTGGAAACTCAAAGTGTAGTCAGATTCTTCTTCACCTGATCTTTCCAACGAAGTGGAGGTCTTCCTCAGATCTGGAATATTTTCATTCGTTCGGACGACATGGCCTAGCCAGGGTAGCCGATGTTTATTAATTCGCTGAACTATATCTATGCCGTCATAAATCTCGTACAGCTCATCGATCCGTCAATCGGATGATTAGTCACTTGTAGAATTTGGTCTTTGTTTGTTTAGAGAGATAAGGTTCAAACAGTTTGTTGACGGTGGGCTTCAGTCTTTCACAGCTACGCTCGAAAAGAATAATAACAAGTAAGGAAGGGCTAAGTTCGGGTGTCACCGAACATTTTATACTCTCGCATGATAAAGTGATAATCGAGATTTCATTATCCGTCATTTATATATTTTTTTATTTTGCTGTAAAATTAATTAGAATTAAATTCTGAGAGATTTACCGATATTTTCGGTGAAAAATTAGGTTAGGTTAGGTTAGGTTTGGCACTGAGTTCTTCGTGTTCGATATAAGGGACCTTGAAAAGTTATATATATGTATGTGTAAAGTTTTATTCCGCTATCATCATTTGTTCCTAATGTGTATATTATAAAGAGAAGGCATCAGATGGAATTCAAAATAGCGTTATATTGGAAGAAGGCGTGGTTGTGAACCGATTTCACCCATATTTCGTACATGTCATTAAGGTGTTGAGGAAATATTATATACCGAATTTCATTGAAATCGGTCCAGTAGTTCCTGAGATATGGTTTTTGGTCCATAAGTGGGCGACGCCACGCCCATTTTCAATTTTTAAAAAAAGTCTGGGTGCAGCTTCCTTCTGCCATTTCTTCCGTAAAATTTTGTGTTTCTGACGTTTTTTGTTAGTCGGTTAACGCACTTTTAGTGATTTTCAACATAACCTTTGTATGGGAGGTGGGCGTGGTTATTATCCGATTTCTTCCATTTTTGAACTATATATGGAGATGCCTGAAGGAAACGATTCTGTAGAGTTTGGTTGACATAGCTATAGTAGTTTCCGAGATATGTACAAAAAACTTAGTAGGGGGCGGGGCCACGCCCACTTTTCCAAAAAAATTACGTTCAAATATGCCCCTCCCTAATGTGATCCTTTGTGCCTAATTTCACTTTAATATCTTTATTTATGGCTTAGTTATGACACTTTATAGGTTTTCGGTTTCCGCCATTTTGTGGGCGTGGCAGTGGGCCGATTTTGCCCATCTTCGAACTTAACCTTCTTATGGAGCCAAGAAATACATGTACCAAGTTTCATCATGATAGCTCAATTTTTACTCAAGTTACAGCTTGCACGGACGGACGGACGGACAGACGGACGGACGGACAGACGGACGGACGGACGGACAGACAGACATCCGGATTTCAACTCTACTCGTCACCCTGATCACTTTGGTATATATAACCCTATATCTAACTCTTTTAGTTTTAGGACTTACAAACAACCGTTATGTGAACAAAACTATAATACTCTCTTTAGCAACCTTGTTGCGAGAGTATAAAAATATATGGCATATAAAATGCCATATTAAGGAGCGACACTTTCCGAATTAAGTGGCCGAACATTCGTGGTACATACCCTTTATTCGTAATCTTTAATACGTTTGCTGTGGTCGTCATTATAAGAGGGGTCGCTCATCCGAGGCTATTTTCTTCCTTTCATTGGTGATATTTTTTACGTGGAGGATTCGAAACCCAGCATACAACCCTCTGGAGGAATGTTTCGCCTTCTCCCTTTAGCTGGCTTTCAAACGGATGTTTTTATTGGCTACTCAGACGATTCTTGGTCTAAAACCGGAAGTAGTGAGCTGCCTGGCCATTCCCAAGTGAATGGTGCCCAAAAAACTTTCCGCACTTCCATGGACTTCTACACATAACTCCATCCTCCCATTTTACATTAACTTCAATGTTTTTGTTGACTACGGATGGCCGCGCATAGCTCTACAGCCCTAGTGCGGTATGGTAAGCATTTTCTCGATAGAGAATGTAAATACCCTGTAAGCGTAGTGCATGTTAAGATGTAGGAACCGTACATACTAATTTTAACTTCAAAGTGACTCTAAGGAACATTTAGCTTAAACGATGGTAATGATGTATCGGCAAGGTCTACTACATCTACTAAAAAGAGTCCTAAACGCGAATAGATAAGGCTTTGTATTGACGATTGTTAAGGCGAGTGTGTAAGATGGCTTAAGGCGCAAGGTTACTCTACAAGAAAGAGTCTTAAATACGTCGATGTTTTCAGTTCTGTGAGTTAAACTGGAGCATTCAGTGCTTCCGAATAGAATGAAGGGGATTAATAGATGTAGAATTTTATGATGCTTGATTTTGAGAACTATTTTCTTATAAGCAACATTTCTCTGGAAAAATCTTTAGTATCGCTCCCCTATAAGAACTGAAAACCATAAAATAGGCAAAAATTTCAGTCATTAAATTTCCACCCTGCTTTACTAAACATAATGGAGAATTTGAAGCTGGGTCAGTGTAATTGTTTTGTATGCGCAGGCGCCAAATGCATTTGTTAAACACGCATAAAACAAAGCACAACAACGTGGCACACAAAGGGAAATGGAAAAGCGGTTGTATCCAGGTGATCACTAACACACACACACACATACACGTGCTTCGCAGCGGAGAATGCAGTAAAATATGCAGTTACGCCAGGAAGAATGGCCAAGAAAAAGCGCTCATTAAAAGTTTTCAGCTGGAATAGCAAAAACAATTTGTTGCGTTGTATTAACTTCTCGGCTGCAACGTTTAAAAAATGCGTCTTAATGTTGGACGTTTCCGCAACAAAGACGCAATAATTAACATCTTTCCATTCACACTTCTCGTGGGTTTCTTCTTTTTATCTACAGCACATGTACGCTTTTAATTTGCAAGAGTTAGCATCAAAGGTTGTGTGTTCTTTGGAAACGGCGGTAACGAGAAAAAGTGTGGTTAGGTTTACAAAACGCTGAAAGAATAGTAATTCACTGGCTTATAAGGTTGAGTACGGACCTAATTTAATGAAATTTTGAAATTAAAGCTTATGTTAAACTCTGATGCTCAAGACCGTGGTCATTTCGTTATACTTTCAATTCAGCAAAAATTATTTGAAGCCGAAATTAGATCTCAGTTATTAAATAAAATTATCAAAAAACTTAGAAAAGTTTCATTTGTCGTTCGGACGTTGGATAGTTTTGTCTGACAGGCTTTCAAAGCAGCTTGTTCTTGTTTGAAATCATAAAACTCCAAAATTTTTTAAATGCCCGAACAGGCAGAGAGCGCAGAGATGTAATAGCGAACTCGAAATGGTAAGCAATTTTGAATAGTTTAAAGAATTTTTTAAAGATCTTTATCTTTTGAAAGATCTTTAGGTTTTGCTCCAATGCCTGAATCGAAGCGGAATTGTTCGCATAAGCTTTGGACTTTACATATTCCCACAGGAAAAAGTCTAATGGTGTGATATCACACGATCTTGGTGGCCAATCGACTAGTCCAAAATGTGAAATTCCCTGCTCACCAAAGTGTTCTCTCAATAAATCCATCGCTTGATGCGATGTGTGTTAAGTGGTGCCGGCTTGTTGAAACCAATCTCGAGCTTCAATTCCAAGGGTCGAATAGTGGGTTATCATGGCGCGATAACGGTCGCATTTCTATTGTTTATATTGAGCCATAAATGGGTCTCATCGCTGAAAAAAAGTTGCATCGAAAATGTCGGAAATGGTACGCTTAATTGGCCGTACATTTTCGAAATAAAATTGAACGATTTTTAAACGTTGTTCAGGCGTAATCCTTTCCATGATGAAATTCTAAATAGTAGTGAAGAAAAATAACATTACAGCTTGACACGACTCACGCATGTTCTGTCAAAAACAGGCTATTGAAAAAACTACTTCAACTTGGATCTCTCGACTTCATCAGAACCGCACACGCCAACCAAATTGAAACAAAATTTGTACAACCCTTTTTATGTTCTTGAAAACTTTGACCTTTAATCACCATATGTCAATTAGTATGTGTTTGACAGTAGCTTGTTTACGACGTGAAAGGTGTCTCGGGCTATTTTTACCATGGAAAAAATAGTAACAACGGATAATCTAAAAATTTTATGTTTCCAAAGGAATTAGAGCTACGGAATCATTGAAAATGTTGTAGAAGTGTTTTAAGTTGACTACTCTGTTGCCAATACAATTAACTGGATGGGACAAAGCATTTAGTGAAGATCGTGTAGTTGCTCATCCACATCTTTTAACATCGAAAAAGGTAAAGAAAGTACTAGAAAAGCGTCGTGTTAGCATCAGAGAGGTAGCACAAGGTCTTCAATTTTTCCAGTTCGACTTAAACATTTTAGTTATGGTTTTGATTATGAGACGTGTGAATGTTAAACTCATACTAGATACCTGTATCTGTTGCAATGCCAACAACGAGTAAAGGTCGCCAAAGGGATGCTTGACAAAGTACCTTTTATTTATCGAACGCATCGCTACTGGAGATGAGTCTCTAAATATGATATCCAAACTGTTCTACAATCTAGTGAATGACTGAATCCAGAAATCAGCCGAAACAGATAAAACCAAAATTCACCGAAGGCATAGTAGGTAACTCTAGCCGAGGCTTATAACTTATATGGAACCTTTGACCTTTGTGTTGGCTCAAAAGCAATATATTTTGAAGGCAATAGTTGAGATTTGTATTAAAATACGTGAAAAGTAGTAGTCAGTCCGGGTAAAACTTGATCAATTGGTATTATATTTTTTTAAACGTTTATTATTTATAAATGGTGCTAAAAGTGAAGAAGACTTCTCGTCTGGTTTACATTTACATTCTCTTTCGTCCCAAACACCAATTTCATTTATTTTATACCTTAGAAAGCGATGCTTCTTGTAATCAGGCACCTCATTCCAAATTTACAAGAAAATCTATATTCTACCATATAATACTCGTATACTTGTAAATGGTGGGCCATCTAACGTTTTAAATTTCAATTATCTATATTTTGACATTGGAAACGTCAAATACCATTCGGAAAGTAACAGATGTTCAGTAAAAAGTCTAAAATTTACGAAATGGGTCGCTATTCACTATTCTACAGTTCGCAGATTGGGCGGAAGATCGTTTAACCGAGGATGGTCAGTTTTACCGAAAAATCATCTTTTCGGACGAGGCTCATTTCCACCTCGATGGTTACGTTAACAAGCAGAATTGTCGCATTTGGGGCACAGAAAACCCGCACGTAATCGACAAGAAGCCAATGCACCCAGCACGGATCACTGCATGGTGCGGATTTTGGTCTGGTGGAATCATCGGCACATTTTTCTTCGCAAATGAAGAAGGGACCTTAACCATCAATGGTGAGCGATATCGCGCAATGTTAACCGAATTTTTCTTCAAGCGAATTAAAGAGGAAGGCTTGGACAACATTTGCTTTCAGCAGGACGGTGCTACGTGCCACACAGCAAACGCTACACTCAATCTTTTACGCCCTATCTTCGAAATTTAAAATTTTATATGGCCCACTCTATACAATAACAATTCATTGCGAATTCATGTCTCTTGTCTCATCAACAGTTGGTCGTCGGTGAGAGTTTATCACGCACTCAATTACCAAATCTGGCTGCGACTTTTTGAAGCTTTGGTAATTTTACCGGCATTTTCTCACGAGCCATTTGCACCTACGACATGCGACATGTTGTCATTTTGCTCAAGGGTTAGTTGACAACAGAAAACCGCAGAAAGCTTTGCAACAAACATGCCGTCATTAGAAAAGGTGTATTCATCTTTACCTATATAAAATTAAATGCCTCTTACAATTATAAAGTTTTCTACAAACACTTATGTGGAACGATTATACATATGGACCGATGTTGAAGAAACCCTGAAGTAGCTACACGTGCTACTCAGACCTATTATTGCATACTCAGCCAAGATTGCTATGCATTAACTGCCTGCATGAAGGGAGCATATCAACACATACTTATGCACAGCAGACATACGTACATACGCTTGACGCTCCACACTCGTCTTTGTTGCCAACGCCATTGAACAATTTTAATAATTTCGTTTCGTTAAAATTGCTTTCGGGTTAAATGATTCACGAAGAATTTGTGTATGTCGGCATGTGGCATCGTCCCCAGTGCACAGTTGGCAGCGAAGTCATCTGCAACAGGCTCGACACAGATCTCTCTCGTACATGGTCGTAACATTTAATGGGCCGCGCCTGATGCACCCTTTTCGAGACCTTTTATGCCTTTATGACTCACCCACACTGCCACACCGTCATACCGCTGCAACGACAGTGTGTTAGGCGCGTCTGAAAGCCCCTCTACACATGTGAGTAGTTGGCTTCGAGGGCTTCAATATACATACATATGTACCATAAGCGTCAAACTGCCAGGTTTGTGGTTACATACGTATATGGCTTGGTGGCAGTGGGGTCACAGTGTGATGTTGACTGTTGCGTTCATTCCGACTCATAATGTTTATGGCAGGTATCAGTGTTCCAGCAAATGAAATGAGCCGCTCGAAAGACATTCGAAAGCTTCTAGAATGGCAGATGCCAGATTTTTAAATGAGCCGGAGAAAATGCTCTCTACATAAAGGGTGTGTTGAGAATGAAAATAATTATAAAAGGTATTAATATAGTAGTTCTCAGTCTAACAAGTCGCGACAGTGAGTACTAAGGCGACATAAAGAATTCCAGAAAGGCAGTGAACTTGCTAGAAACATGACACGTGCGAGAAGTTCAGTCAAGGCTGCTCAAAGCTAAACAATCTATCTAAGCTCGCTAAACAATAAAAAATATTAAACTTGGTCGCTACTTGAAATCAAGAGGTTATTTGGTCGGATAGAAGTATTTCTTGACCAGATAAGAAAACATAACGTCATAGCTTATGTGTCAGAAGACATGTGAGTACAAGGTTGCATCACAAGTGTATGACATTCTCTGGGAATAACAGATATAGTTTGTTCGATTTGCAACTCGCTAACTGCTGTAGAATCAAAGATAGCTAATATTTACAAAAAGGGCAAACAATGGAACAAAAAACTTCAAGGTTCGCATAAAGAATATAGCAAAGATACAATGCGTTTCTTAGGGACCGATAATATCTATTGTTTGCAGTAGAAAATGGAAAGTTGGAAGAATTGAAGCAAAAGTACTAAAGTTTTCTCAAGAAAGACGCCTTGAAAAGAACGGAAACGACAATCTTATCAACGGATCTCGAACAAAAATAAAAGCTTTGCAGATTTCTTTATTAGATTTGATCATCATTGACTTTCTTAAGACCTCTTAACTGAAGTAGGCTCATCGGAACTACTGCTTTTTATGTTAGGTTAAGTTAATCTGGTGCCCTGCTCTAGACATTTCCTGCAGTCTTTTCGATCTGTCAGCCTCATCCTGCGGGCTTGTGTTGCCACCATATAGTGACCAGTTAGTATACCCTCTTTTTAGGCTAAGGTTAATTATAGATCTTCACTGAAGTAAGTAACATCCCTGTCGAGGTCTATTTGCCTCATAGAAAACAACTCTATGTAAAGTTATAAAAAAATGGGGTTATTCTTATAAAATTATTATTTTCATAAAAAAAAATATTAATAAACTCTAAATCTGGGTCCAAATATGACGACGAAGTTACAAAAATCTCAAGTACCACTAAATTCACCCTGTATTTCAACAATTACGAGAAAGTAACTAGAAGCAGGCAGGTGCCACATATGGTTCTGCAAATTGAAGCTGATGTATAGAAGCGGCTATTTTGCGGAGGTGGTTAGTGGCAACATCTGTTTTATGGTTTCATTTACACGCGTGGTTTCAGCGGCTATGTAAAGCAGCCCAGCAGGAAATTTGGAAGGGAAAATTTTACTTACATAAAAGGGATTACAAGAGAGGTGCTATATATATACATATGTACATATCCAAATAAAGAAAAAATAGTTTATAATTATAATATAAATAAAATAATACTTACAATATGGCAGTTTGATGAACTTAACCCTTTTCCAATGCTTTAGTATGCACTTGATTCCAGCCGCCAAGTACTTACAAATTCTGTACCAAACTGATGCATACTGCTCAGAACAAATTTTCATCTCTTCACAGTTTGAATACAGTCTCAAGACTACGATTTTTTCGAACTTGACATATTTCGTATCTCTGGATGCTAGCAGATCATGTAGCATCCAAAACGCTTCTCTTTAGCCTAGAAAATATCAAATAAGAAACACTAGTCATCATTTGTGAAAAAATGCTTTGTACAATAAATAGTTTTTTAAATTAAATCTATTTCAAATCCATTTTTATATAATAAACAAGTTTTGAATAATTTAAATCCAAGGTAATCCCTCAGAAATAAGCTAAAGTGAAATTTGTATTTTCTCTCACATCATCAATGTCTTTCTTCACAAAATTCCTACTGGGCCACTTTTTACATTAAATTTATAAATACATATGACTGCATGATTACATAAGTACACACATATGTACATGCATATGCATGTGTGCAAATACGAGTGCAGAAAGCGCTTGTGTGCCAGTTTGTTTTATTTGTCACATTTATGTACCCTTTAATGCTTGAATTGCTTTTATGATTGGACATAAAATTTAACGGGCATAAAAATGAGATTTGTAGGTTAGGATCCTAAAACACACCTACAACAAGGAAATCCTGAAATAAAATTTTAAATGTGACATTTTCTATAATAAACCAATGAGTATGCCACGGTGTGCTATAAAAAAGATGAACTTATCAAAAGAAATTAATATGCGCATAAAGCATAAAGAGGTGTTTGAATACTAACGACGTAACGGTATTTTCAGATTCGCATTTTAGATTTAAATGAAGAATAAACCGTATAGTAGAGTATAATAATAAACGATGCGATTCAAACGCACGTAGTACTTTGAGGAAATTATAGTACGATTTTTTTCATAATTTTATATTCTTAATTTATTCTTCAAAAGCTATGTCGTCCCCTTCAAAGTAAGCCCCCTTGGCAACAATACACTTATGTCAACGTTTTCTCACATCTTCGAAAAATTCTCAAAGTAAATTGTGGAATAGCATTTAATGAACGTTTAATGTCTTCTATTGAAAAAAATCGGTTTCTCTGGAGCGGTCGTTTGAGTTTGCTGAATGGCCAGAAGTCACATGGAGCTAAGTCAGGCGAATATGGTAGTTGCGGCACGATATCAGTTGAAAATTTTACGAAAAACTCACGAAGAATCAATGCAGCATTCGGCGGTGCAAAAACCAAGAGATGCCGGTCCATAATTCCGGCCTCTTTTTACGAATAGCTTCGCGCAAACGACGCATAACACTCAAATCATATCCCTTGTTGGTAGTTTGGCTGGTCGGAAGGAATTTGAAGTGCCAAACACCGCGATAATCGAAGAAAACTGGCAACATAGCTTGATTTTTGACCTGACTTGATGTGACTTTGGCTCACCTTTTCACGATATTCTGCCGATTGATCATCTGCTTCCGGAACGTAAGCATAGATCTAAGGCTTATCGCCAGTAATAATTTGTTTTATGACATTCGAGTAGTCGGAAAGCGTTGTTTTACAGGCGTTAATGCGACACTGTTTTTCGAAAAAATTTAGTGATTTTGGACACTTTCTTTGACCCAAATGATTAAACAAATTTCAATATGGCTTTCACTGATCCTTCCGATCGTTGGAATGATGCCAGTAAGATCTATGTTAGCGATAAATAGTATGAAGCTTTCCGTCTTGATCATAGGGACATTATTATGCCTAATTGTAGTATATTTTTCTTTATCTTGGAGCAAAATTGATATCCGGTGGGATTAAGGTTTCAAATTTTAAGATTACCTTAGACAATTGTCGAACAAGGCAAAGATTAAAAGTGACCCTTTTTATTGTGGTATTTCATGAGGCCTAATTCGCTTAGTTGTTGTGCTGTCGCATCTGATAAAATATAGCACAATATCGATCAGCCTGTGATATATGTATGTACCTCCTTTCTTCCACTTCCTATATTTAAAATTAGCACAATATTCAAGTGTAAACGTTATATAGAAGTTTCTGTGATTTGGTGTAATTTTTTTTTTTTTTGGGCCAAAACCTCCTCATGTCCCATACCACAAAATCAGATTTTGATCTATCCAATTGTATCGGTATCGGATTATAAATAATACCACATGTAGACGTGTGACTTTCAAGGAGGCACTACTTTCTGAGTTGGCCTACTGGGCATTTGTTACTTGACTTATACGCAGTATCGTTTGCCATTTTATGATGGGTAGACTCCGGAACAACGTTTGTAAATTCTACAAATTTATTTTCAAAATTATGCTAAGATTCGCGAGATGAATCAGTCGACTTAATCGCTCAGCAGAGTTGGTAGTTCAAACAACTATGGATCGGTCTCGCTCCATCAGAGTATTCAAAAAGAATTAGTCCATCTGCCATCGCGCGCAATACTTAAAGCTGTGCCCATTCATTTTTAGAGAGAATTTGTGGAAGGGTCTTAGCTTGCGTTACAAAATTGAACTCTCGCAAGAAGTAAAGCCAGACGAGCATCAAATGAATCGCTCGTTCGCTGAATGGGTCAAAGCGAAATGACCATTGATCCTGGCTTTTTAAGAATATTTTGTTCAGCGATGAAACTAACTTCTTGGTTGAATGGATTTGTTAATAAATAAAATTGTAATGTTTGGAATATTTGGCATTATTGAGCCGCCGTTACATCCTCAAAAAGTCACTGTTTGGTGTGCAGAGGGATTGATGGGTCCATTTTTTCAAAAATGAATTAATATTACTGTCCATGGGAAACGCTAAAGAACCATGGTTACGGCTTTTTCGTGCCTGAATTGGCGGATTTGGATTTAGACGACCTTTGGTTTCAATAAAATGACCACAAGCCAACGAAACAATTCATTTATTGAAGAAAACTTTTTCCGAGCATTTTATCTCGCACCTTGAATATACATACCACGCTGCAGCTGTGAATTTCAAATTTACGAGATTTGACAATTAAGTAATGAGACCGATTATATTGCCGCGCTTGTGGTAAACCCGTGACCTTGAATTCCCTTTCTCTTTTTCCGGCATCTCTCCACTGATATATGTACCATCGCTCTAGCTTGTTTAGTTCGCCTGCTGCGTCAAGTTGAGTAGACGTGTGTTTGTAGTACTCGTCACGAAAACGGAAAAACGAAATCAAGAGCAACGCGTCGCGATAAAATTTTGTGCCAGATTAGGCGAAACAGCTTCGGAAACGTACGCTAAAATTGTTAGAGTGTATGGTCATAGTGCTCTTAGGCGTAAACCAAACACCAAAGCTCACAATGGTTGTCTCCGCGCGTCCCCCACCCGAAAAAAGATCGCATGAGCAAGTCGAAGGTGAAAACGATGATTATTGCCTTTTTTGATAGCCGTGGAATCGTCCACAAAGAATTCGTTCCACCGGGGTAAGCTGTAAATAAAGTCTACTATTGCCAAGTACTCGAAAGATGGCGAAAACGAGTCAACAGTGTGCGCCCAGACATCGCTCGTAACTGGATTTTTCATCACGACAACGCACCGTGCCACACCGCCCTCAGCGTGTCCAAGTATTTCCTCCAAAGGGATCGCCGCCTTATTCACCCGACATGTCACCGTTTTTGGTTCCTAAAACACAATCGGTGGACAAAGGAACCCATTTTGAGTCGATTACGGACATCCAGGCGGCCGTGACGAGGGTACTCGCGAACATCCCGGTCGAAGCATTCCAGAAATGTTACGTAGCATGGAAAACGCGCTGGAATCGCTTTATAGCTGCCCAAGGGGACTACTTTGAAGGGGATGGCAGAGTTGTAGAATAATTTTCAAATATACGGTTTTTATGGAATCAGTCTCATTACTTAATTGTCATACCTCGTATTTACTAGCGTGAAAAAGGTCCTTCAGCGTGTGTTGACATACATATGTAGATAGTGACTTGCCAGAAGGCTAATGAGCGTGCTTCGAAAATTCCTATGCATCCATCTTATAGTTCAGACCGGCCAAAAAGTGATTACTACCATTTCCAGTCTATGTTGGACGATTTTGCTGGTGAAAAATTGGTCTCAAAAGAGGACTTTTCCTTCGATTATGAATCTTCAATTTAATGCAAAAATAATGGATTTTACTAGACCTTACATATATACATCAATATATTTAAGTGGTAATCAAAGATACGACAACTGCATATAAGTAGTTTCCGGGAAAAAGTAACTACTAGATGCCAATGGATTCATACACATACATTTATTTACATATATGAGTTGCCAATATATGTATATTCATCAATAACTGTGACAAATATCTGCCGCAGTGACTGTTGAGCCATTTGTTGGGTCTCATGTAGACCGCGCAACTCCATGAGCACACAACAAACAACCAGAAAACCAATACAAATAAAATGTCAAAACAAACGGAAACGGAAAAGTGCGGTGCTACAGCACAAAAACCAAACAACGCAACAACAACGACAAATATTTGCTATCTAAGCTTCCCCGAGCGGCACGACTCTGACGACGACGACGACGAAGTATCATCGAGGAAACTGCTCGTTACGACTGCGTCGTCAAAACCTAAACGGCAGTGGATGCCACTGCTGACATGTCAAGCGTATTGTTTGAGTATTGTTTGATTTTTGGTGCTTTTTTCCCGAGCTTTTATTTATTTGTTTGCTAAGCGCCGGGCAAAAAATGTCACTGCAAGCGCACAGCAATAACATTACCAATACCAATACCGAGAGAGAGCAGCACAAATAACGGTTGCTGCGTATGCTGGTGCGGAGCCGAAGATATGTGTATATGTGCGGGTTTGTGTACCGTTATCTGCTGTTAGTTTATATGCTTATGTGTGTATTTGTGCGTGGTGAAAAACAATAAAAGATTTCAAATTCCTATGAATGACACTGCGCCACACACACACACACATGCATGGACAGTGCAGGCAGCTCATGCTCGGCATTCGATATTCTTTGCTCGTAGCATATTGAGCTGAAAATTGATGCACATTATTTACAGTACTGAATTACACATTAGAAAGCGAAGCATCCATGCGGCCGCGGCGTTGCCAATATGTGCAAATGTCTGTCTGCTTGTACGTGTGTATCTGTGTGTGTTTGTATGTTGTGTTGCGTTCGGAGCTTTTTATGGTTTTTTTATGCCAATTTATTTGCTTTGCTGCGAATTTGTTACAAATGACACGCTCGGAGTGGCACAGAATGATGCGTCACAATACGAATGTGTGTCTCGTCGGTTGCAGCAGCAACGGCAGCAGTCCCCTACTCATGTGTAGAACGCATTCACATTGAGGATGCGATAAGTGCCGCTATGCCGTTGCTCACACGCCGGCAAGCAAGTATCGGTAAATACTTGGGTGGAGTAGCGTGCAAAATATTTGCAGTTTGTTTAAGTATTGGATGATGCGTATGAAAATCTAAAATAAAAAAATAGGAGGGAATTATCCTAGCCTTCCTTGATATACTATCGAGACTAAGGCCACATTGAGCGCCTTTAAGATTTAAGCTGAACCGCTCGGGAAATTTATTAAACAGCTGCTCATGGCATCAGGTCGATAATTGCAACGATGTGGAGATCTGTCCAAAGTGGTTCTTCTCAAGGAGGTGTGTCATCTATACTTCGCCAGATCTTAAAAATGAATAAAATATTGTTAGATCTAAAAAAATGTTCCAGATTAGCAACATTAGATAAGGCAAGCTACTTGAGACTAACTCTAGACAGGAAGCTTTCGTGGAAACCAAACTTAGACACTCGGGTAAAGAAAGCGCCTATATCACTTTACATCTGAAACAGAATGCCGAAGACCAAATGGGACTAACGCCTTGAGTAACTCAACCGCTCTATCCAGAAGGACTATCAGTTGTAAGTCCGATTATGAGATATGCTACATTGGTATGGTGGCCAATAATGTAAAAGGAATACATACGGAGTATGGAAAGCATGCAAAGAGCTGGTAGGGTGAATATATTCATCAGTGGTGCTGTTAGAACAATGTCAAGTCAGGCACTAAATCTTATTTCACATTTACAATCCACAGACTTAAGAAATCCTTCCTGATATTCGCCTATAGTAAAGCACATTCTAAGATATTTAGCCAATGAGGTGCAGAGGGTCAGCATCTATACGGATAGATCCAAACTAGATAGGTCTAGATAATTGACTAGGAGTTGGGGTGTTTTCTGCTACTCTAGATACCAAAATCACCTTCCGCCTACCAGATCACTGCAAGATCTCCAAGCGGAGATCACAGTAATTCAAGCAAATCTTTTTGTTCTGAGAAAGGGTGAGCTCAGATTAAGAAATATATTTATAAACACAGATAGCTAAGATACTTTGATATGACTAAAGTCTTTTCTGGTTTTATCAAAGATAGTAAAAGAATTCCTTAGTGGATCCTTAGTGGTATTCCAGAACAGGCACGACTCTGGAAAAGCGAGAAATTATATGCCTCTGGCTACTTGCAGATATTTAGTCGACGAACTACAAAATAAATATTGTTGACTTTCAATGGAATCAATCTCTAACTCTCTCGCTCTCGCACATGCCGACTATTACAACTCAAAAGGAATGACAAAAGTAGTAGTGCTAACAGATCACAGACCATAAGACCATATAAGACTAGTATGGAAGCTGTCTGGTGGTAGAAGATCAAGAGAGTATAAAACATCTACTATGCGAATGCAAGATTTTGTATAAGGAAAGAATCGATCGAAGGTTTATTGACGATCTAACGGAGGTTAAACAGATTGAAATTTTTGTACTGATGAATCATCAGACACATAGGGTTGTTCAGAGAGGACATAATATAGTGAGTTGATTTCCTTCTCGGTGGTTTCACAATGAACCTCCTAAAAGCGAAGATCCGTCGTGAGGCAACCACTCTATTCTCTGTCCAATTTATTATTTTGCAACAAGTTTTTTGTTTAAAACTACGGTTGTTGTTGTTGCAAAATTAATGCTAACACTAATGAAGTATTCTTAAAATGGTTTTAGAGAATTACACAGTGATGAAGTGAAAACCTTTGGACGGAAACAAACTTGCATTCGTTCCCCGGTTACGTAGGTCCGGTTTTTTAAAAAATAACGGTTGCGGTTCGGATACTTTAATACTGAAATATTCGTCCAAGAGTCTTGAACTTACATACCAATAGCTTTAGAACCAAAATTATCAAAACGTTCTTTTTGGGGTTTTCATCATTTGGGTGATCTAATGATATTGTCCTTTGGCAGCACTCTTTGTAATTCCTCAATAGGAAGTGAAACAAGTTTGAACCTCTACGATCTTTACGAGTATATTAGATAATAGGCAAAGTACCATTATGGGATTGGAGAGCAAATACAAGTTTTCACATTTAAGTTTAAGTTTCAAGCCTCAAGTCTTAAGTTCTAGATTTTAAGTTTTAAGTTTTAAGTTTTAAGTTTTAAGCTTTAAGTTTTAAGTTTTACGTTTTACGTTTTACGTTTTACGTTTTACGTTTTAAGTTTTAAGTTGTAAGTTGTAAGTTGTAAGTTGTAAGTTGTAAGTTGTAAGTTGTAAGTTGTAAGTTGTAAGTTTTAAGTTTTAAGTTTAAGTTTAAGTTTAAGTTTAAGTTTAAGTTTAAGTTTAAGTTTATGTTTAAGTTTAAGGTTAAGTTTAAGTTTAAGTTTAAATTTAAGTTTAAGTTTCAGTTTAGGTTTAAGCTTAAGTTCAAGGTTAAGTTTAAGTTTTAAGTTTTCAAATTTTAAGTTTTAATTTTTAGGTTTTATTTATTAAGTTTTAAGTTCCTTTAGACAAAATTGAATTGCAGTGCAATTTTTCTCACCGCCACTGCATATTAGCCTGCTTGTATTGGTCCACACGTAGTAATGTGCGCATATTTATGCATGTAGGTACGCGTATAAGTGTGTGTGTGTGTGCTTGTAATTTATGGCAAGTGAATTGTATTAAATAAATTGAAGCAAAACAAAGACAACAAGGACGACTGTCAAGTAACCGATCGACTGCTGGTATGGGACTGTTGGTATTTATATTGGCTACGGCAACTTGCAGCATTGTATATGTGTATGTACACACACTCCTAAGGATATTAACACTCAACAATGCTACCGATACACGGAAATGCATGTGGTTGTGTATGCGTGTGAGTGCGCACTTGCATTGCTTATTGCTTGTTGATGTTTGTTGTGACAATAAGCTCCCATACACACACATACGCACGTGAAATCATGCATACTTCATTACAAACATATATATTATGTATGTGTGTACCTATTCTCATGTCCCCTTTCATTGCATTGCTTCTACTATCCGTCTATTGCTGCTCGTTCACATGTGACCCTTCACCCCGGGGCCGTCGATTGGCCACCGTATTGGCTATAAACTCTTGTATTTATAAGCGTAATAAAATTTAAAACGAATTACAATTTATCTCTAGAGAATTCAATTTTTTAGCAAGACACTGTTGGCGAGTGGCGTGTACAGTAGTGTGCAAAAAGCAAAATATGTAATTTATGTGCTGAAAGTGTATTTTATTGCCCTGGCCATACAACGAACATCGCACGAAATTAAGTTATATCAGCAACGAAAGAAAGATGGCACCGGCAAGTGGAGAGAGGGAGAGTTATAAATTTAAACTAAAGCAAAAACAAAAAACTATGAATAGATTGTATTTTTCGTTTGGCTTTCCGAGCATAAGCAAAGCCAGGCTGGGCCTGCATAATTAGTCGAACGAAATTGGAAACTTGCTCGGTTCCACTTATGAAATAGAAGAGAGTGTATGTACGAGAAGGTAATAAATTTTGGAAAATGCATATTCATATAAAATAAACACACTAACATAAATAATAACAAAAATTACCCATAGTTAATGCCTCGTTTTCTATACTCCCGAAATATTCAGCAAAAAAACAACAACAATAAAGAACATTCTAACGGGTGATTTTTTTGAGGTTAGGATTTTCATGCATTAGTATTTGACAGATCACGTGGGATTTCAGACATGGTGTCAAAGAGAAAGATGCTCAGTATGCTTTGACATTTCATCATGAATAGACTTACTAACGAGCAACGCTTGCAAATCATTGAATTTTATTACCAAAATCAGTGTTCGGTTCGAAATGTGTTTCGCGCGCGTGTTTTGTTCAGCGATGAGGCTCATTTCTGGTTGAATGGCTACGTAAATAAGCAAAATTGCCGCATTTGGGGTGAAGAGCAACCAGAAGCCGTTCAAGAACTGCCCATGCATCCCGAAAAATGCACTGTTTGGTGTGGTTTGTACGCTGTGGAATCATTGGACCGTATTTTTTCAAAGATGCTGTTGGACGCAACGTTACGGTGAATGGCGATCGCTATCGTTCGATGCTAACAAACTTTTTGTTGCCAAAAATGGAAGAACTGAACTTGGTTGACATGTGGTTTCAACAAGATGGCGCTACATGCCACACAGCTCGCGATTCTATGGCCATTTTGAGGGAAAACTCGGACAACAATTCATCTCAAGAAATGGACCCGTAAGTTGGCCACCAAGATCATGCGATTTAACGCCTTTAGACTATTTTTTGTGGGGCTACGTCAAGTCTAAAGTCTACAGAAATAAGCCAGCAACTATTCCAGCTTTGGAAGACAACATTTCCGAAGAAATTCGGGCTATTCCGGCCGAAATGCTCGAAAAAGTTGCCCAAAATTGGACTTTCCGAATGGACCACCTAAGACGCAGCCGCGGTCAACATTTAAATGAAATTATCTTCAAAAAGTAAATGTCATGAACCAATCTAACGTTTCAAATAAAGAACCGATGAGATTTTGCAAATTTTATGCGTTTTTTTTTTTAAAAAAGTTATCAAGCTCTTAAAAAATCACCCTTTAAATTTAGAATAGTCGTGACTTCAATGAAGAAAAATTACTATATTAAAAATTTATTTCTGGAAAATATAAAAATGGCATCGCCCAATATAAATATCCGTTATTTGTTGTTGTGCTGAGCAGTTTTCATGTTACTTGCGAAGTTTATGCTTCCAAATATGTGTGTATACTATATATGCATAAAATAAAGTGAGTAAAATAAGTACAGAGTTGCGAAACAAATTGCTTTTATACGTGGAAACACTGGAAGCCGCATTCCTTGGTAAGCCCCATAAAATAAAAATATATTAAAAATTAAATTTAAAAATCTATCTAGCTATCAATTTAAGATTTTAAGAAAACACAAGGCACACTGAAGCATTCTCTCTTTCCATACTTCTTCTTTATTTTGTTCTGACTACAAACACTGAATAGAATAAGAATTATTTCCAACTATAATTTCAAAAGAAAGCTTCATTAGGTTTGGATGGAAGAACTAAAACTTTTCTTATTTCATAACAATAATTCGTTTTGCTTTAGAATGCAATTTTTCTCTATCATTATGTTTTCAGTCATTCTTTTAAAGTCGAGTATAATCATAATAGGTTAGTCAGTCCAAATACAGCAAGCTGTATTTCCTAACTTACGACTAGAGGGTGATCAGGCTTGTGAAAACTGATGAACTATCTACCGACAATTGTTGGTAAAATAAGGAGTCGATCGATCAACCCAGCGACGCAAAAGTTGCCAGCAGCTATGGCTTCAAATAAGTGGTCCTTAGGGGCCTCCGCAACCACAGAGAATGAAAAGGGAGAAGAGTGGCGAGCCTGGGAGATTGTCGAACGACGAATCGGTCACAAAAGCAGTAGATGTACTGACCTTGCATGCAAGTTTCTTTGAACTTCTTGCTCTTAGCAAGGATTATCTCGCCGCATTGGTAGGTGTTCTTACTATAGAATGTAGGCTGGCTTAAGGTTAGGTGTCCAAGTGATATTCTACATTTTTAGATGGAAGTGAAAATTGTGTTATATGGACCCGGCTCCACTAAATGCCTCTGGTTTAGGTTTGGCGTTTATTTATTGGTTTATCACATCGTAAATGGTTTATATAGGGAGTGAGCGGGGTTATCATCCGATTTCATCCATTCTTACATTGTCCGTAGGAGTTGAACCAAGAAGAGGTAGTTTTTTCAATAGCCTTTTCTTTCCAGATCACGGGTGAGTTCTGTCAAGCTGTGATGTTATTTTTTTCAGAATTTTTTAGTATTTAATCAAGCAACCGGAGTACTGAGCATATTATTCGCAACACCATTGCCCTTCTTGAGATCCGGCTTTCATTATTAAATAAGATTTATTCTGTGTTGAATGTCGGGGCTTTTTCATGAATTGGCGCATGGTAAATATCTGGTCAGTTGTTGATTTTCTAGGCCTGAAGCCACACTGATAAGGTCCATTCAGTTTGTGGTGGGCTTAAATCTTTCACACCGTACCCTCGATAAAACCTTGTGGACGATGTTGAGGAGGCTTATCCCAAGGCAGTTAGGGCATATGTGTGGTCTTTTTGTACATTGGGCAGAGCAAACTTAGATTCCTAACGTCGGCCATGCTTTCGTCCGACCATATTCTGCAAAGAAGCTGATGCATGTTCCTTATCAGTCCTTCACCGCCGTGTTGGAATGGCTCACCCAACAATCCATTGACGTAGTTTGGTTGTTCTTCAGACCGCTAATTATTATTCGAGTGTCTTACGAAGACATTAACCAGCGAGGCAGCTGCGCTTTCCCAATCAAGGGATCGTGAAGTGCAGGTTGGCGTATTCTGGTGTTTTCCATTTTCTCTGGTAAAATCGAATGGCTTTGTTGCAATCAGTTAACAGGCTGTCGATTTTATTATTCTACGAGTATGAAGATTAAGATTAGAGTAGATTAGATAAGAGTTAGTGCCCTATTTTTTTCTGAACATTGCAACGTCGCATGCTTTGCTGACATGCATCGCCAATATCTCCCCCTGTCTTTCCGTATTTTCTACATTTGTAAGATAGTCATCCAGCATAAGCCGGAAGAGATCTTCGTCAAGAGTTGCGGCTTTCCATCCTCTTTTCTGTACGTTCTTGATGTACGTGTTTTTCCACTCCTAGATTTTGCGATCTCCATTATAATGGCTAAACGGACTGCTGACAATGTCATTCACGGAGCAACTACCATTTTTTCGGAAGTGTTCTCATTTCCAGTGCTTAATAGCACCGCTTGGAGCAATGCAAAGCCTTGATCTTTCTCTTTTTCAAATCCCATGCATAAAAATCGCCTTTTACCCAGTTCTTCGTGGTTGTTAGGATTTCCTGTACAAATAAAAATTAATTTCGCAGAACCTGGCTGTGTGAAGTAGGCCTTTCTTAATAGCGGCTTGCGTGGAGACCCATTTTGCGTTGTCTAAGTTTTTTTACTGTTCGCATGTTCATCTTCGCTTCAAAAACTGTCTGTCTAAGCAGCTCCTGCGCAGCCTCACAGTGATTCAGGTTTATCTGTATAACTTTCATTTATTGTACATTTTACACTCTTGATATACTGTGTTGGATTTCCATTTTTGTAAACATCCCATTACATTTCACACTCTCAGTTTTCCCACGCATAGACACCTTAAACAATGTTCTTTCTTTGCTTCAAAATTTTCATTAATTTTCATAAAATCTTCACTGAAAAGCGCTCAAGCGTAAGTTCTCAAACAAAAGTGTGAACGGCGCGTAAGCATTTTTTGTTTGGCCAACTAAGGGTTAATTTAGCGTACAAAAATGCCGTTTTTTCAAAAGTTTGCAGTATAAGCTTACACATTTTTTGCGCTTTAATAGAATATATATAATCACGCATTGTGCCATTGTTGTGGCCGCTGGAATATGCCGCACTTTTCTTGCAAATTAAATTGGAAAACAAACTCATTTATCCAGCTTTTTTTTCACCGCAGCGGTATTATTAAGTATTTATTGAAAGCAAACACACAAATACATAAAAAAATTGTATATACGTGTGTTTGTGTGTGTGTGCAATTAGTGTGCGTTTTCAATGTAAAATATGACATATTGTTTGCGCGGACCTGCTTGTATGCGATTGACAATTACAGCATTGTGTGATTTTATTTCAATGCAAAAATGAACTCACAATGCTGACAATGGCGACAAGCGTGCCACTGTTGCCACACCCGCCGCTGCTGCTGCCACAAGCACCACATTAACGCACCCAAATGCGGCGGCATAAAAACAAACAACGAATGATAACCGAGTTAAGCGTTATTTGTTGTGAAAAAATGCATATTTTAATGCAACTTTAAAATTGAAATGTGATATTCAATATACCATACGCAGAAATACAATAACAACAATGCAACTAACGTTGCGGCAGCCTTTGTGGCAGCTGAAAGCAAGCGCACTCTAATTGTCGCGTAATGAAGCGCTGCGCAGTGCGTTGCAATTGTGGCAAAAGTTGCAAATGACAGCAAAATTGAACGCACACTACCGCCAGCCGCACCCCGCAACACCCTCGTCGCTGGCGCGGCGCATTTGTGCTGACAGAATGACTGCTAGAAAGCGCGGCTGTCATTGGATTGGAGTCGATTTGCAACTATTGCATGATTGCTGCTCGCTGTTGATGCTGCAACATAGAAATTATTATTATTTGCCGTTGTTATTGTTGTTGTTGTTTTCATTATTATTACTATTATTATTATTATGATTGTTGTCAGTGGCATCACCCGCTGCGTTTGTTGGCTACATTCGGTCATAATTAATTTATTTAATTACGCACTGCCATTAATTTTTAATTGGTTAATAATGGCGTGCAATCATGCCACACACGCACACACATACATACATACTAACAGGCGTGTGTGTTTTCGTGCGTATTTGTTGCAAGGGTATGATAATAAAAACTGATTAATAAATTTTAAATAAGTAAACTGAATAACAATCAACACTGAGCCAATTATTTTATTTGTTGGCTTGCCCTGTGTGTTGTTGCTATTGTTGTCGTATGGCTTTGTTATTGCTGTTATACCCTGAACAGGATATGTTAAGTTTGCGAAACTTGGCATGGATTATTGTCTAAGGCATCGGTGCGATCTCCGAAGAAACTGTTCAGATCGGAACACTATAGCGTATAGCTGCCGTACAATTTGAACTATCGGTATCAAATGCTTGTATGGACAACTTTTGTTTCTCACGAGCTATCATCACGAAATTTGGCACAGATTCTTTTTTAAGGCAACTATTTAATCTCCAAAGAATTTATTCAAATCGGATCACTATAGCGTATAGCTTACATACAAACTGAACGATCAAAAACATGTACTTGTAAGGAAAACTTTTTTATTTGACAATATATTTTCACAAAATTTGGCACAGATTATTTTTTAAGCCAGCAATCCAATCTCCGAAAAAATTAATCAGATCGGATGACTATAACATGTAGCTGCCATACAAACTGAACTATAAAAATCAAATTTTAGTATGTAACATTTTTTTATTTGACAAAACATGTTCATGAAATTCATCACAGATCTTTGTTTAAGATTGCTATATCGCTATAGCATATAGTTCTCATACAAAGTAAACTATAAAAATCATATTTTTTTACGAAAAACTTTTGTATTTGACATTAAATCTTCATGAAATGTAGCATGTATTCATATTTAAGGTAGAAGTATTATCTACGAAGAAATGATTTAAATCGGTCCACGATAGCATATAGCTGCCATACAAACTGAGCAATCAAAATTAATTCTGGTGTTTAATCTTTGGTGTTTGTGGTATAGCTTTAAGGCAAGCGAAGTTTACTTTTTTTTCTTGTTTTTCGTTGTGTCTTTGTTATTTTTTGTTGTTGCCGTTTTCCTTTTTTAATTGGTGTTGTTGTTGTTATTGTTTGTTTACTTTTCATTGCGACTGCATTAACGTTTGCTCGCGCATGCATTGATTCGATATCGATGAATAATGAAAGTAATGAATGGAATACCCGCTAAATTTGCGTTTATGAACAGTTAAATAAATAAGCAATAAATAATAAATAAATAAAAGTATATTGCAAGCAATCAAATGAGATTTTTTTTACGTTGAAAGTGACATTTGAAGTGAAATGCACGCACTATTCACGAGAAGTATAGTGGAAACAGTGCTGAGCTGGGCTTATTTCCAGTATTTGAAACACGAGAAAAATAAAATTAATATTATATATATATGTACTTCTGGAAGGATCTGCTGCCACATCCGTCATTTACATTGAAGATATGTTAATTTGATTTGACTAATTTACAATATATTTTAACCCTTTTTTTGAGTAAAATATCAATCAAGTGTATTGCATGTCAATATTGTTCAAAGCTGTTCATTTTGGCGGCTATAGTCTGATTTTGGCACCAATATTTGAATTTAGATCGTTAATGATCGTTGGATTGCTGGCGTACTATTTTCTTTTCCAAATAACATCACAAAATACAAAGAAGGGGAGCCAAATCTGAAGATGCGGGTATTCAAACAATATCACTGCTTTTAATATAAGACGTCGTCTTCCTGAAACCGGCACTCGCCAACTCTAACTCATTCACTTGCTGGCGGATATAATAAGTTAACACCAATCAATATCGATTTCTTTCAACTGTTTCGTTGGTTAATTACTTTTTAGTAAAGCAATGAAGTTTCATGGGTCTCGAAAAAAAATTCTAAATCATGTGTAACTAACTGTATATTATGGTAAAAAATTGGTGTTTATGACGGAAAACGTAAGTTTCCATAAAAAGAATTAACTTCTATTGATTGCCCGATATCGGCGGTTACGACAAAGCCAGCTTCAGTGTATAAATGATTCAGAATAGGTGTACTAAAATAACACAGGTTCTTTTAGAATGGCTGTAGTGCTATGGGTATGATACTGTGGGCAAAAAATAGTAAGACTTTTAGATTTAAATTTCACACGAAATCTCATTCGCCGACGTTTTTTATCTAGATTGCTATGACTGCCAGTGATAACTGTCCCAAATGTCACATCAAAATAATCATCAGTGCTTAGTACACAAAGAGGAAGACCTTCACTCCGTTGGAGAGACTAGGTGCAGATGGACCCGGCACTCTTGGATTCTCCAATTGGCGCCACCTTGCTAAAAAGAAGACACGACTGGCGCGCTGTTTTTAACTCGGTTATAACCACGTAAGCGTTTTCTACACCAGTAAAGAAGAGGAAAAAGCTTAGTATATGCTTATCTTTCTGTAGTACATAAAGAGCATTCGGCGAGTTTTACGATTAGTTGTGTGGAATCAAATTTCTGGTGCCGGAACGTTCAGAATGTTAGAAAATTGTTTGTTGTAAGTAAGTTTTTGTTTTTGGTAAAATTATTCAGAATTTGAGCCTAAGAAAAGTAAAAGCATGATTGATCCAAAATCACCCAATTTTTTCAAAAAACAGCGTCCCGTTAAACCTGATGTCATGAAACATATTATTTCTGAGTCTTAGAGCTATCTTCATAGCAGGTCAAAAATCCAGGTTATGTTACCCGTTTTCTTCGATTATAGAGGTATAGTGCACTCCGAATTCTTTCTGACCGGCCAAACTGTCAACAAGGAGATACCGGAAAACATTTCATAAGCAATATTCCAAGTTTAAACAGCAAGCACCCAAACTGTTAAGAAACGACTTTTCGAAGCTTGAAGCAAATTTTTGATTGGAAGTAGTGCATTAAGTTTACAAAAAGAGAGCACAGCACACACACACTTGATGTAATCTGATGGTAATGTATGAGGAATGAATCAAACATAAATTCTTCCGTTTAAGTTTTCACTCTTGGCAGAGTTGAGTAGCTGATTAGAGTCGGCAGCGCTCCAGACATCCAGATTATAAATAATTTTCAAGAAGGTGTGCTGAAGGTAAGACCTTTAATACTTATGTTTTTTAGTCTTTCATACATATTTTTGCAAACCTTATGGTACTGTATACTGTATATCGGTTGAAGTATAGTACTAAATATAAGTACAACATATATAGTTTAGAGTTATCAGCAGTTTATTCGAATGGATAAAAACACTCCAGCTCAGAGAGTATTCGACGCAGTACTCGCCGAGGGAGCAGAGGAAGACCTCCACGTGGCTACACTTGTTTACAGATATTCACTTATTTAAACACTGAGAGGCACAGAAAATCAATATGTCCAATTTTCAGAAACTCTCCCAACACGATGGGCGTTCTGTTCGCGATAAATTATCGAATATAAATAACAAGCACTTATTTGCATTTATCAAGGGAATGGTCGATTATTATTTAATATACTGTATTTCTTAGAAACAGATACTTTTTTTAATTTGCTTCTCATAGCCCACACTATTATTTTTAGCTTAATTGTTTCCGTTTAGCGTTATTCCACATTTTCTACTCAGACGCTTCTGCGCTTCTCGACTTTTCAGGCCACCATTAACTGTGTGTAATAGACATTTTAATTTCAAATATGCGCCAGTAGCGACTAATGAGATGGGCGTTGGTGGTATCAAATTATGCTCGACATAAATAAAGTCAACAGGAGAATGAACACAAAGCCAAATCGAAATAATGGCGACGGTGACGGTGACGGCGACGAGCCGTGATGCCTAGCGCCTGGCTGGTAGTCGAGTGGTGGTCGGGGGTGTTCGGATAGTCGCCACGTTGACCGGAGGCTAAATTATTTCTCAGCGCTGTCATTGCCAGGACTACGATAATGAGCATGAAACAAAATAAGCAATTCACTATAAATAAATATACGGCGAAAAACGAAAAGAAACACATAAAACAGAAAATAATACCGATGAAAACAAGATTAATATGAAACATGGCAACTTCTCATTTTTCGGCATTTTAATTTAACGCGTTGACGTCAAGACGTGGAGAAATAATATCTCATTATAGAAATTAATGGGAAAAATACATGAACAGCAAATCAATTTCGTCGTGTGGCGCAGTTGGACGCTGCTTAGATATACAGTATATATTTATAATAAGCTTTTCTTTGTTCTATGTTAGCGGATTGGTAATTTTATATATCTTGAATATTTGGGCCGAACTTCCTGCTTCTTTATTTTTCGCTTTTTACACGCTGCTTATATACTAAATCTTCCAAGGAGTTTGTAACACCTCGAAGGAAAACTCGGGACTCTACAAAAAAATAAATTTAAATGAGCAGCATATGAACTGAACGGATTTAGTCATGTCCGTCTGTACGTATATATGTCTCTAGTCCTTCAGTTTCTGAGATATCGATTTTAATTTTTGCACTCATCCTCTTCCTCTCCCAAAAAACTAGCCAATTGTCAGAATACGGATAACGGAACTTTATAGCATATATCTCAATTGAAAAGTCTCCAGCCTGACACATAAATAACGCTACTATAATTAAGTCCATTCATCGTTTTAAAGCAGTGTTGTCCAATGTGACTGTGTGCACGTTATGCTTGTGTTGGTTATTCTAGCGTCAACTGATCGCAAAATTTTGCTTTGCTTGCCTACGAAGTTGAATACAGTTCATGATGGTGTGAGGTGTCTGGCACTGTCCGTGCGCTATTGTGCGCATAGGCCGTGGACAACGCTGTTTTAAAGTGATAAAATACAGTTGAAGCAAAAATTTGGACAGATGACGAGTTTTCAGCCATGGCCTCAGGAAAACGGGTTACCAAAGATTGGTATGCGGATGCCCAAAAGGGGTTGTTGTCGACGAAAACATCATAAAAGTTCACAAAATAATTTTAAATCATCAATGTAATGGATAACAGCAAATTTAAGTGGTTCGATATTTAGCACTCCAAACAATTCACGAAAATTTGGGTATAAGCACAAACAAACAACGACGAGTTAATGATTTGGACCACTTCCTGGAGAACTTCAAGCGTAATAAATCCGAGTTTTAGGGTCGATATGTGACAATGATGAATTATAACTCCACCAAATCAGTCTAAATTCCAATTAACAGTCATCCAAGTGGACTGCATATGATGAACCCGCTTGGAAGTAAGGAAAAACTCAATAAATCAAAATCCATTAATTGGGATTGCATCCGTATTCAGTGTTCTCCAGCGACAATTTCCTGTTCTCAGATCTCAAAAGAATTCTCGCCGGGTTGAAATCTTTGTCGTATGAAGAGGTTATCGGCAAAAATGAGGCCTATTTTGAAGCAAAAGACAAATCGCTGAAAAGCTGGAGGACCGTTATAATCAGTTTATCACCCTTGAAAGGAGGTATGATGAATAAAAAACGACGAACGTAAGGTTAAACGGCTAATTTCTCAGAGTGGCAGAGGGATCATAATTAGACAGTTCATTCAGCCATTTCTGAAGCTAAATGAAAAACTTCTGTGACGATTTTTTCTATATCACCTGGATGCCTACTATATATTACCCGAGGTGCTTTTGCTTTGCTCTGACATCCGAGAAGAAAGGTTCGAGATATTTTTATCTCATCTTCTTCCAAAGACCAGTTAAACACTGTCATTATCAGCTAGTACATCAGTACTTCACTGTTATTACTACATCTGAGTCTATTCGAAGAAATAGTCTGACTCGAAAATAGGTTCGACTATACATATTAATTAACTATGCTCTCGTCGTTCCAAAATTAGTTTATCCTTCGTTCTATTTGATCCATTATTCATTCATATCGGCTACGGCCCCAGTAATCATGAACACAATCTATGTATATAATCGAACACTACGAGAACAATCTCAAGGAACGTTTATATCATCGAGGCTTCTGTACCAATTTATTAGGAAAGAAAAAGAGAAGATCTTAAAGAGTAATATTACGATTTTTAGGAGTGAAATTCACATCTAAACTATCAATTTGTCAACAAAGTAAATTTATTACACCTTCGTGCCGATGAATTTTCCTATCTAAATTATCTGACAGGTTTAAAATGCTATACGCGCTGAATACCTATTGTTTTATATTTTAAAAGAGGATTAACCAATCTATAAGCAAAACATCTTCGCAGACTAGAAAATTTCAAATAAACTATTGAACTAGGCTGAAAATGAAATTGTCTCCGCAAAACACCCGATGCGTTATCTCGATCGTCGAAAAAGCAACTTATATCTATATTGCCAAAAAGAAAATTTTTCCAAAGATAATGAGAAACTACAGATCAATTTTGACAAACGACTTTTTTCCCAAGATAATAAAAAATAATCAGAAGGGACAAACCCTGGTCTATAAGTTGTTTTCTAGACAGTTTTTTAACCGATATTGCGTTATGAAGCCGAGTGTAGTCATGACGAAAAATTATTGCCTCATATCTAGTCGAAAAATCCGGACATTTTACGGCAATCACTCACTTAGTGCATGGCTGTCAAAAGCGGTCGCTATTAAAGATCGCTCCCGGTTTAAGCGTCTCATAATACAACATGACATTCTGATCTTTCATAATACTGAGCATTATATTGTATTGGCTCTGCCGTGAATTTGAATGGTTGCCGGTTGCCTTCACACGTTTGAAAATTGCTGCTTGAGTGAATTCAGTGACCTCTTTTTGGCAACAATCTTCATCGAGTTATGCTCCCAGTTTCTTTTGTAGACACGTAGGACATTCTTTGTCTTTTAAGTCGAAAAATAAAATTTCAAATCGTATAAATCGCTTTTGGTCCATTCGTTCAGCATGTTCACCATAAACTTCCACCAAAATGCGATGACTTTTGGCTGAGGTTTTCTTCATATTAAGCTGATGGGGAAAATCTGAAGAAAATTTTGTTTGCAAAAGGTATACAAGTATTTTGTTCGGCTGTTTGGAGCCACATTTGGTAGGCCAAAATTTCTCGGACTGTTTTCAGGGAAATAAATTTAGCTTCCTTTATCGATTCCAAATAGTTGTAGGAACGAGTCGAGTTTTGGAAATCACTAGAGTTCATAAGATCAGTTCTCCACCATACAGTCAACATTCTCAGCGAAAATTATACATGTTATTTTTCAGATCTTCGCCAAATTTGAATAACTCACTTCGATGGCTTCTCGGCTACCGAATATACTCTTGACCAAAAAAACAGACGATAAAGAAGAATAAACCTATTACTTTTTCTTCTGCCTCTAAGAAAACCTATCGACTAACACTTAATTACTCATGCTATTCCATTAGACACTACCGTTAGGCGCACAACATCCTATACATATTTCAACACATCATTACCTGCGAGAAATAAGATTATGGGTGGTAATGATGGTAATTAGAATAACAATTTCGCGCCAACATTAGCACAGTCATAGACTTTTACAACCTCCACCACCAAATATTATAACTTCCCTGTTGATTTCTGCAGCAAATGGGTTTCAGCTAACGAGTGTATGATTATGCGTGACGTTGGACCCACGGGAACTCTAATGACAGCATTTTTGGGGCTTTATAGTTATAGCTTTTATGCTAATTTCCTAACTTGGCCATTATTTTGAATTATTTTAACACTTTCCCAAGGAAGCTGCTTAATTTTGAATTTTCATTTGGAGTAGATATAAAGACTTGAGTAAGAGAAAATAAGAGAGAGAGAAAGAGATAGAAATAAAGTTCTAGAACTGAATTCTGGATTCTCCTGAAGATTTTCACATAGCGACACATACAAACATTTTTCAAAAACAATATAAAAAGCCAATTGATACAAATTTGCTACTTCTTATTCTTCCTTGACCGTTTCACTTTACTGCAAATGATGGTCAGTCCCATTTATAAAGTCGTACAAAACTTTCTCGCTTCCATTGTCGCATTTCGCACATAAAACCTACATACGTCAGACAGTTAGTCAGCAAGGGCAATTTGTCTCCGTTATACGCAGTACCACTCACTGTTCAATGGGCCACGGCAGTGGATTTAAGTAACAGCACAATTAGCAAACAAATGAAGCACTCGAATGATGCAATTTAGCGAAATGCCAGAGGTGAAGCGCCAGGGCTGTGTAATGGGTGACACATTTTTCACAGTCACCAACAGCCTTGTTCCACTTCGACGGCATTGTCTAATACACGAACTAGAGTGCGCGAACTTTGTGAGCACGACATTGGTTGGAGAACGCTGTGTTTGGTGAACCCTGCTCTCCTCGTAACGAAATTAACCACAGTTAGAAACGATGCAGACATGACGAAGAAAGATGTGCTCACGCAGCGGTGGTGTACGTAGAAACCTCGTAGTTGAGTTGGATTGAGAGCCGTTTGTATTACCTGGAATCACAAATTCAAAATGATCCCGTTTTAGAAGATCCCACCTGGACATTTTAAGACTGAGTAAGTGTGTGGCCAAAAAACATAACTTCTGCAGATGGATTAAACCCTAAACCTTCTACCGGCTAAGGTTAGGTTAAGTTAGTTTTAATGGCTGAACTCTCAAAATGGAGGATCTCATTTGGACTGCTATTCACACTTGCTCTAATTGGTGTAAAACTCGACAAAGCTGCTTTGAACCAATCACAAATTTTGCGTAGGTATTTCCTTATGTTTCCGTTAACACTCCTGAAGGTCTGGAAGTATGAGATACTTAATCTCTCCAAGGTGGAATATTAAAGAAAAAAGTTTTTCTTATTCATTGCCATTTTGCAGCTTGTGAGACTGAAGTACTTGACTTAGTAAGTTCAACAGCCATGCCGTTTCCTGTAATCCATCTATAACTAGGCACCCAAACTAGTCTAATCACGAAGTAATCACAGATAGTCGGTCTAGACATTTCATTTCTAGCCTAAAGAGTACGATGAACGAGATCAATTGGAGATCTACAGCTTCCTTATTGGCAGTCACTTCCACTTGGAAGATGTTGCATAGGTTGAGTAGTCTGAAACAAGAGTCGTAAATAGTTCCCGATAATATGCTACTTCGCCAGACCTCCAGCGGGTTTTGTCTACTCAGAGTTTCGGACTGAAATCAAAAAGGGCGAGTATTTCAGAGTATCCGCCTGACTGTCTTTAAAATAGTCAGCATTTCTGAGTCTGAAAGCAACATTCGCGGCATTAGATACTTCCATAGGTGCTCTATGCAGAACAAGATTGAGTGCCACAGTTAATGGGGCTTATAGTACACCACAGATGTTCTGGTGAGGTGCTCGTTGTAAAGGGTGATTTTTTAAGAGCTTGATAACTTTTTTTTAAAAAAAACGCATAAAATTTGCAAAATCTCATCGGTTCTTTATTTGAAACGTTAGATTGGTTCATGACATTGACTTTTGAAGATAATTTCATTTAAATGTTGACCGCGGCTGCGTCTTAGGTGGTCCATTCGGAAAGTCCAATTTTGGGCAACTTTTTCGAGCATTTCGGCCGGAATAGCCCGAATTTCTTCGGAAATGTTGTCTTCCAAAGCTGGAATAGTTGCTGGCTTATTTCTGTAGACTTTAGACTTGACGTAGCCCCACAAAAAATAGTCTAAAGGCGTTAAATCGCATGATCTTGGTGGCCAACTTACGGGTCCATTTCTTGAGATGAATTGTTGTCCGAAGTTTTCCCTCAAAATGGCCATAGAATCGCGAGCTGTGTGGCATGTAGCGCCATCTTGTTGAAACCACATGTCAACCAAGTTCAGTTCTTCCATTTTTGGCAACAAAAAGTTTGTTAGCATCGAACGATAGCGATCGCCATTCACCGTAACGTTGCGTCCAACAGCATCTTTGAAAAAATACGGTCCAATGATTCCACCAGCGTACAAACCACACCAAACAGTGCATTTTTCGGGATGCATGGGCAGTTCTTGAACGGCTTCTGGTTGCTCTTCACCCCAAATGCGGCAATTTTGCTTATTTACGTAGCCATTCAACCAGAAATGAGCCTCATCGCTGAACAAAATTTGTCGATAAAACACATTTCGAACCGAACACTGATTTTGGTAATAAAATTCAATGATTTGCAAGCGTTGCTCGTTAGTAAGTCTATTCATGATGAAATGTCAAAGCATACTGAGCATCTTTCTCTTTGACACCATGTCTGAAATCCCACGTGATCTGTCAAATACTAATGCATGAAAATCCTAACCTCAAAAAAATCACCCGTTACATTCATTAGTTTCTCCGCGAGCGTAGTTTTTTCCAGGGCTATTCACCCACAATGACGAGCGAGTTCAGGGCATCGAAAATGTGCAAAAGCTTGAATCAAGAAGTAGTTTACAGTCTATAAGAGCCCAAGGAGAAGAAAGTTTCAAAAGCTTAACAATATGATAGCAGTGGTGGCAAGCGGTTGACCCACAGACTGTTACCGGACATCCATTCGTGGATAGACAGAAGACATGGGGACCTGGACTTGCACTCAACCCCAATACTAAGTGGATATGGGGACGTTAGAAGCTACCTGTACAGATTCTAGTACGACATTAGTCCGAATTGTCCGACATGTTCAGAATGTTTTGAAGACTTTGAGCATGTATTTTTTTATTGCCCTCGGAAAAACTTAAAACTACAATCGGTGGGAGTTTTAAGTTGAAAATTTTACGGCGCTCATATGTCAGTCCAGTGAGAACTGGAAAGTTGTCAGCGAAGTGGCAATTTCTTGAAGATATTTCGCAAAATAAAGATGCTTTCCACACAAACACTTGATTGTGATCAATCAGTTTGTATGCTCAGCTTGCTCAGCTCCTCATGCTGATCATTTATATAAGAATATATGTATTTAATTGGATTGCCAACATTTCATTCCGAAGCTTAACATACCCTGTTCAAGGAACGGTAAATATTACTACCGGAATTATGAATTCTACATAATTTGCGAGTATTTCCCATATTCATTGCAATATCCTACGTTTCGAAAATATTTTACGGCCAATAACAGTAACCGATACAACCGAACCACAAACATGCATAGCAAATCAAAACAATTGCAGAGTTGCCAGCATTAAATAGCTCTGTTGCGCTTCATAAGAGATCAACTTGCAGCAGCAATAGCAAAATCATCAAAATCATCAATAACAGCAATAACATCAACACCAATAACAGCATGCATTGCTGGAGATGGAGCAACATGCCGGCCAAAGTCAACAAATCGCAACCCACAAGCGCTGTTGCACCGAAAAATAACAAAACCGAAAACAGCCAATTGCACCGGTGGCATGCAAATGATGGTTGTGTTGTTGCGGTTGTTTGTCTTATTGTTGCTGTGGCATTGTGGCACGTCTACACACACGCACACAGCCATAAACACAAACATGTGGACCGTGTGTGCATTAAGCATTCATTGCCATTCATGGCTTTGGTCACTACAGCGGCTTGTCAAAATTGCAATGTAAACAAATTCCATGCACATCTCCGCCCCGGACGTGGCCGCTACAACGGCTAGCTGGCCGTTACACGAAAAGCTGGAAAATGTGTTGACTTTAGTTTTTCGCCTGGATAGCCTCGGTTACTCCGTGTGCTGGCAGCGTAGCATTTCACGCGTGCGTAAGTAAATTGCTGGCATACGATCCGGTGCGGTTAAATGGGCTCGAAGTACACTGTGTTTTGCAGAATCTTTGAAGAAATTTTTAAAGTATTACAATGAATGCTAGAGAGCACAAGTAAACCAATGAGCATTCCATGAGACAGAGAGGCGCCACTATACTAGAATTAAACAATATCGGGCGCAAATTATGTTTTTTTCTGTTTGATTCCAGTCACGAACTCACTATTCACCTGCTCGTGAGCTGATTCGTTGAAAGGGAGACACAGAAGTGCCAGACCGCAGGCGACCGAACTTGAACTATTATTGGCCCATTGTGCTGCCGGATGGTTAACCTTACCCAGCTACTCAGTGGGTTTGGTAAAAATAACTGATGTCTCTTAAGTTGTAGCATTAGGAGCCGTATGTAATATTCCGCCTCATCCGGCTGATGACTGAGCATTCTAAAAAATATAATCTTCGCGCGTAATATTGTCCTCCGCGCATGCACTGCATTCCGTCGAATTCATTGATTGTATTTTAAGACCTGATGTGTTCCTCTAACGTTCACTGCTTAAAACAACCCTTGAAGGATCTGAATGACCTGGTGCAGCTTAGGGGAATTATGTTCACAGCTGCCCTTGAGCGGCCAACTCGTCTGCCTTTTTCCTGTATGACTGGGTACCCTATTCGAGTTACCTACTTAAAGACTAGTTTTTTTTCCTGCTTGGATAACGTTACGCAGTGAGGTATAGTATAGGCACTACGGATAGCTTTAATTGCCGCTTGGCTATGCACTAGAAGGTTTATGAACTTGCTGTTCAGAGCAGAAACCCACTTGGTACTTTCTGTTATGCAAACTATTTCGGCTTAAAAGACTGACTTGTAGTAATTTTGTATGAAGCAAACATCTGCGTATGGAAGCCCGATCAACCTTTTGTTCCAACCTTTGATCCATTGTTGTAAAGTTTACCATTGGAACTGTGGATCCCAGTATCATCAATTCGCCTTCACTGGGGAATGAAAACGGTGTCTCAAATTCATTATGGATCCCTTTTACTCTATCTTATTGCCAATTTAGCCCGAGTTATTTAACAAAGTTGAGTATGATACCATTGTAGTTAGACTACTGGTATCCTTATTCCATAAGCCGAAAAAGTTGAGTGGCTCATTGGGCCTAACTAAAACAGTAGTTTCTCTTTAGAGCGGGAGACCAAACCCTCCAATAACCTCATTAATTTAAGTAAGTATTAAAATGGTTTTTAAAAATTAACTCATACTTATTACTTGTATGAATGGTTCAAAGAGGAAACTCGGTCGTTTCGGGAAAGAAGACTAAGAAACAACAAACATTCAAATAAAATTAAAAGTAAGAGTAATTAATTGTATTGCTATTATCAAACGGACTTCGACTCCACATGGACTTGCCAAATATGCCAAACCAGCTGATGCTTCGCAAAGAAGAAGCCTTATACGCTTTTAACGCTAGCACATCACATACTCGTACCATCTAGGATTGTCAAAGCTATTTTTTTAGAGCAATGAATGGACGTAACGTCAGCAAGAAAACTTTCTGTGCGCCTTAGTTTCACTATTCGAATGGAGGACCGAAATCAACTTCTCACTTTGATTCCAAAAACCGACTTTGTATTGAACTTACTCTCATATTAGTGCACTTCGAGAGATAGTATTGGGAAATGCATAGGATGCTAAGGTATAAGCTGAATTTTAATAAAGTGGCAAACGCAGAGTACACCTATATATTTGGTGATGCTATTAATTACTTGAGTGCCCAAACTGATTATTAACTGTTATCAATTCGCTTTGTTAAGAACTAATTCTGTTTGATCCAGGTTAATCTTACCAGGACAGGAAAAATATTGGAAAACGAAAGTGGATCATTTCAAAAAATAAACACTTCGAAAATAATATCCACAATAGACAAACAAAACCTATCTAGAAGCTTTCCCATATTTCGCAAAAAAAAATGTCGAGGACACAATGCTTCATATAACACGAGCCTGTCAAAAATCAATGCCTAAGACTTTCCACAGCAAACATAAAAGAGCCATTTACTGGTGAACTGAAAATTTCGCCCAACTCAGTTGTACATGCCTCCGCTTTTGCAGATTCTACACGAGATCTTGGCGCAGAGCAGCCGCATCTCGAGAAGCCGAGCAGTAAAATTTGGAAAAAAGGAGCCAAAGCATGCCATCGATGATAAAAAAAAGAAAAAATGGAAGGAACTACACGAGGATATTAACAAAAACCCTCGAGGACTTGGGTATAAAATTATTATCAATTATAAAAACTAGGCGCTCGAGCAAAGCCACATGACTTAACCGCTACCAAAATGGATTACGTTGTAAGCGCAATCTTCACCGCACACAAAAAAAGGGCTATTAAGTTTATCCTAAAAGAGCTGAAGGCCAACAAATCACTCGGTCCAGACCGGATCCCAGTGGAAGTCCTGAGAAAAATCGTTACAAAGCAACTGCCAGTAATATTGAATATGTACAATGCCTGCCTCGAAGCTGGAATATTCCCTGAACCCTGGAAAAAACAACGCTTGGTGCTAATCAGTAAAAGAAAAGAAGATCCCACCTTCACATCAGCTTACCGTCCACTATGCATACATGCTTGACATAGCAGGAAAGCTATTATGAAAAGTTACTTAAACCCAGATATTCAATGAAGCTGAAGGACTCTCCCCCAGACAACACGACTTTAGACCCCGCAGATCAACTCTAGGAGCTATAAAATGCGCCACACAGCGTAGATGGCATAATTACAAAAGAATAGTGTTGCTGGCGACATTAAATGTCCGAAACGAGTTTAACAGCGCTAGAAGGGTGGATGTGCGACGCTCTTAAAAAAGCTTTAAAATCGCCGACTGCCTCAAAGCTGTGGTGCGGAGCTACCTTGGTAACAAAAAACTGCTGTACCAAACTAAAAAGGGATCAGGTCAGACAGCGGTCACGTCAGCAGTAGCACAAGGATCCATTTTAGGCCCAGACTTGTGAAAAATCAGCTACGACGCTATAATAAAACTCGAAATGCTAGACGAATCGTACTTAATTAGTTACGCGGACAATATTGTAGCAGTAATTACAGACACTCAGAGATACAGAAGAAGAGCGAAGAAAGCTTAATCGGGTCATACGTTCGACTCACACACCCTCCAGCTCGCTATAGAAAATACAAAGCGACTACTGTTAAGAAATAAATACATACCCCTCGAAATAAGCATGCAAACGACTACGGATATTCTTAGGGCGTAAAAAGCTGTCAACTACCTCGGCGTAAGACTGAATTCCATACTAATCTTTTGGATACAAATCCAGCACGCCGCAGGAAAGGCAGCGAAAATCAACTCCCAACTCAGCAGACTAATGGCCAACATAGGAGGTCCCAGGCAAGAAAAGAGGAAGCTTGACAAAAAAGAAAAAGTGAAAAGTAGTAATGATGAGTCTTATACCGGTTTTTTCGACAGATCAGTAAAATCATATCCCCCTTTGATTAATTCGCTTCGAATACGCCAGCCACACTCATCATTCAGTTGAGGTCTGAACAGAAAAAAAACTAACATATGTGCTAAATATCATATTGACCACAAAGTTCTCTCCGAGGCTCAGCTACCAGCGGTTGAGTTACTTACGAGAGAATAAGAAAATTTATATGTAGGACCGCCTTTGTTGAACTAAGGATTCGTTTTTAGAAGACAGCCGTTGTTATATGTACTCGCAGACTTAATTTTACTCTTCGAGACCAGTTCTAAAACACTTTGGGCAGAGTTTTCTATGGTCAAGTATGGAACCTTCTCCCTACCACTACCTTTGCAAGACTATCTTGGAAGTTTACAGTTAATCAAAGCAAATAACATAACCCTTCAGCCGTAGTGTAACCCTAACTAGACCGAAACTATAATAATGTACCAGCCTATCGTCAGTAGCACCAGCACCACCCTAATACGCAATCTTCTGCTCTAGTATACGCACATCAATCGTCAATCTATGCGACAGATTTCAATATCAATGGCAATCAATGAGCATTTAATATCGAGCGCCATGTTCTTCGCAAGTTACTCATAACGGCAAACGCACACACTCATACAAACACACATACACGGTGACGCATTTATGTATGCAGGCAAGTTGCAACTAAGTGAAAGGCAGGAAATCGGCGACAGTATAAACTTGTGTAATCAGCAGTTTATTCATTCGCCTTCGTTCTTTTGCTTACAATTTTATTTGTTGGCCCACTACGCACGGCCATCCTGTCTTCGAGCGCAATGAAACTCAATTAAAAATGTAAATTGGAGAAATAACAAAGTTTTTCCCACACAATTACACAAACTTAATCAAAATTTAATGAAGAGCGGGTGGGGGGAGCGCAACTGGCGCGCAGTAGGACAAATTATAAGAAGCCAACTACTACAAGCATACATATGTATGTATATATACATATTGACGCACACACTGATACTGCTGGAGAATCTGAATATTTATAACGGGGGAATCAACATGGCAAATGAAAATAAACACTTATGGCGAAAGCAGATAGTCATATTGAATGCGAATGGAAAGAGAAGAAGAAAAAAAGCAATAACAACACAAAACACAGCAAGAACGCTGAACACGAGTGTATTCAAATGTAACTACCTAAATGTAAGAAACTTTTCAAATTCCAATTTACAAACAAATTGTGGTATTTTTTGGTGTTTAGAAACATGTCACTTAAAATTGTACCACAGGAAATACGAATTTGTAAAAATACAAATAAAATATAATTAAGAAGAAAATTGAAAAAGTTTCCAACTTCACTGCTGGACAGCAAACGAACAAAGAATGTAACATTACTTTCTTAATTAGTGTTAGTATTAGAAAATTATTTGAATGAAAAAACATTTTCAAACACAATGGAGATAATAAAATTGATTGATTGCAAAGAAATGGGGTGACGCATCGAATACCACCATAATGTAAATTAAACCGTTTTGAATAATTTTTTTAGGGTTATTTTGGAGAAATACTCGACTGATTAAAACGAAAAAAAAATTAAGGATTGCCACCTGTTTGAAAATTTTTCATCAATAGTTTTGTGATAAAGAAACTTTTATAACGGGTGATTTTTTTGAGGTTAGGATTTTCATGCATTAGTATTTGACAGATCACGTGGGATTTCAGACATGGTGTCAAAGAGAAAGATGCTCAGTATGCTTTGACATTTCATCATGAATAGACTTACTAAATCATCATTACAAATCATTGAATTTTATTACCAAAATCAGTGTTCGGTTCGAAATGTGTTTCGCGCGCGTGTTTTGTTCAGCGATGAGGCTCATTTCTGGTTGAATGGCTACGTAAATAAGCAAAATTGCCGCATTTGGGGTGAAGAGCAACCAGAAGCCGTTCAAGAACTGCCCATGCATCCCGAAAAATGCACTGTTTGGTGTGGTTTGTACGCTGGTGGAATCATTGGACCGTATTTTTTCAAAGATGCTGTTGGACGCAACGTTACGGTGAATGGCGATCGCTATCGTTCGATGCTAACAAACTTTTTGTTGCCAAAAATGGAAGAACTGAACTTGGTTGACATGTGGTTTCAACAAGATGGCGCTACATGCCACACAGCTCGCGATTCTATGGCCATTTTGTGGGAAAACTTCGGACAACAATTCATCTCAAGAAATGGACCCGTAAGTTGGCCACCAAGATCATGCGATTTAACGCCTTTAGACTATTTTTTGTGGGGCTACGTCAAGTCTAAAGTCTACAGAAATAAGCCAGCAACTATTCCAGCTTTGGAAGACAACATTTCCGAAGAAATTCGGGCTATTCCGGCCGAAATGCTCGAAAAAGTTGCCCAAAATTGGACTTTCCGAATGGACCACCTAAGACGCAGCCGCGGTCAACATTTAAATGAAATTATCTTCAAAAAGTAAATGTCATGAACCAATCTAACGTTTCAAATAAAGAACCGATGAGATTTTGCAAACTTTATGCGTTTTTTTTTTTTTTAAAAGTTATCAAGCTCTTAAAAAATCACCCTTTACATGGAACAGACTGTGCGAAAAACCAGCAATTGCCTAGTGGTTCTCGCACGGAGAATTTAGCGGTATAAAAGTTGGGAAGGGGAATTGATCAGACTGGGAGCCATATAGAAGTCCTTTGTTGGCCACTCTACTACAGTGGAGGCACAGTACACGATTTATATGCCATTTTCGCAGCCGTGAAATGTAGAGTCGCAGTTGTGCGCTCTCAGCATGGGGCCACATAACACCCTGTAAGGGTTGAGACCTAAGTAGGGCTTAATATGAATCCATCCATTGTATGTATTACACGTTTCCGAGATGAAGTTTGGATGGAACCTTTTAGCTGAAACGCAGCAAAAATATCTACTCTGTACCGGGTTAGACTCAACGCCAGCACGGTTCAGGAGGACACGGAGCAACCCTGCTGCCAGTTGTTACTCCAATAATGATAAATTTAATCTCAAACCTACCGATCCAACAGTATAAGATTGCTGCCCCTTGCGGGTTAAAATCCGGGTCAATTCCGATAACGTAGAACCGGCTGTCGTCGGAGTTCTCGTCCTTTACCTCATCCTTTACCTCGTCCTTTACCTCGGCTTCTTAATTGTTCTTCATAATTGAAATTTATACAGAAACAAATTTGAACATAAAATGGCAAAGTAGAAAAGTCACGATAATGAAAAATGCTACTTCCTTGTTTGTGGCATGCTCTGCACGTCATAATGAACGAAGTCTTTATCAGCATAAGGTACTTGGCAAATTTCTTTGCGCTGCATTTACGACACTTACAACAACATGAATGTTGCAAATGAATTGACGCTTTTGTTTAGCTTTCATTTGTGAACTTTTACATTTATTGCGGTTGTTAAAGGAACAAGCTCCGGCCACAATGCGCCGCCGCCGTCAGCGCCACCACTGTTGTTGTTGTGGATAATCGTGTGGTAAATTGCACTCAAGTCGTTAGAATCGCATCAGCCATAATGAAGCGAATGGCGTGAAAGGCGAAAAGTGCGCGCTGCTGCAATAAAGACGCTGACCACAGCCGAAAGTCGAAAGTGGCAACAGCCTGTAAAAGCAATTTTTGGTGCAAGTTGCGCTGGCAATTGTTAAAAGCTAATTTTCTTGCAGCGCCACTGTTGCCATTGTTTTTGCTGCAAATTATTGTGAGCATAATCACATTTCTTGGCAACTGCTGAGCGAGTTTTATATAAATTCGGAAATAGTTTTCGACGCTGAAGTTTTACAACAGGTTTTTTAGATGTAGTAACAGTAGTAAACTTTTTGTATTGTTACCGTTACAAGCCGGATAAGAGTGGCTGATTGATTTTGAGAGAAGCTGAGCTGTAGCGAGATGTTTTTTCTCTTTAAAGGTGGAGAAAGAAGGATTGCTTGGAGAAAACAATTTTCTATAAATTAAGCTATTAGTGTGGTCGGAATTTGAATTCTCGATTCTTTGGGTGTTAGCGTCACGTCTCAATCCGAGCCAGTCTTACTACCATATTGTCTATTCAATATTAAAATATTAATCCATTTCGACATCGACAGATTTTGGTAGCCATTATTTAAGGTTTAGTAAAAAAACTCCTATACTTTTGCTTTAAATAGAACGTTTTCTTTAGCATAGTTCCATTCTTCCTATTTTGATAAATTTAGGCTCGTTTTGTTCGATAGCTTTTCGTCAATTTGGAAATTTCTTTATACCTCTCTTATAGTAACGCTCGTCCCTATTGGCAAAATGGAAAAATGGGATAGTCGATTTTATCAGGCTTTTCTTGAGGCTAATTTTTTATCATCAAAATCATTCGCTATACTATTTCGGATTGCAAGGCGAATTCGTAAGAACCTCACACCCATTTTCAAACCTTCTAGCAAGTCAGTATCAATGTGTGTATTCTAGCATAGTTTTTGCTCAAAACTCGTAGCTTTTGAGCAATTTTCTCTTTCATATGTTCCAATTGTTAACAGTATATGTCGGAATTAAGAATTTGCCCAATTCGATGGAACACATAACAAACCCTGCCTTTTCGTTCATCCTGGTCTGGCCAGCGACTCTTCACGAATCGACCACGGCCGCTTTCACTTGGCATTGTTTTAACTGATCCATCTTTCATTACCACTAACTAACCGCGACCCCCAAATATGGATTTTATTGCAAATCAGCAGTGATTAGTAGATTGAAATTCCTTCCATAAGACATCTAGACATATTTAAATGGTTCGAAACAGGGTTTTGTGCAATGTTTAGCTGCAGGGCACGCCAAGCAGTGTTTACATGACGGTTTGACTAGAAAATTTCCATTATTTGGCCCTCCAGACCATGCACTAAGGGTGTCATTAAAATTATTGGAATGAAATCGACGAAATAAAATTCCTCTTGAATGTTCATTCAGTTCACATTCCCAACCACCTGTTTTGTGCTTCGACGCGTGATCGAACAAGCTCATGCAAGCTGTCTGATCTCATCTTTCTAATCACAAATAATGTAATCCGATGATATTTATACAACGTAACATACAAGAAGAGATCTATTTGAATTATATGAAACACGGCTATCAAGTGAACATGTTTACTATTAGCGGAAGTAGCCAATCCACTACTTCGGAACAATCAAGTGAGGATGTTACATCGTCTCTCTAACTTTGCATGCCCACATATGATGCCAGTATGTTGTGTAATTAGGCCAACAACCGCCTGCAGTCCTTTCGAGACAGTGTTTTTCTTCGGTGCTCTTGCACATAAACTGGACGATCCTGCATGCCATTAAGGCATTGTATCCCACCCTGGTTTGCATCTCAGCCCTTCCAGAAATTTCATCGATATCGTTTATACTGACTTCCGTATTTCCTGTAACGGTTAGGTACAGAGTCGGACAGCACGTTTGGCAATCTCATCATTTATTGCAGTATATGCACCCAGTTTATAAGCAATGGCTTTCCGACGCTTTATCCGGGGGTTTTCGGTATGACATTTTATTGGCTGTGGTCCTCCAGCTGTTAAAAACTGATTTCCAAAAATCAATCCCATGTACGATAGCGATGATAAAACAGGCTTACATACGATCCAAACCTAAATTTGGACAATGGAAAGCTTTACAAACTACTTATAGAGCATCGATGAACTGATCTGATCCCATAATAGATTTAGTTAGACACCCTTTTCTGAAAATAATAAAATTTTGTGCAAAAAGGAGATTAAATGGGAACTTTCCTCAATAAAATAACTTTCGTTATTTTCGTTATAAGAAGTTAGGTATTGGAATTGGTGCAATAGTGCATAGACCATAGATCCTAGCTACAAGTAATTATTAATTTGATTCTCGTCCTTCTCGTTATCGTCTCACCACAGAAAACTATTCAATGGGTGATTTATTTTAAGCGGATCGTCCACCTTCGAGTTCAAATTTCGGATATTTTTAACGACATACTGCAAACAGCCCACACATGATATTTAGACAAAATGTTGCATATTTAAAGCTAAAAGAAACTGCAGAAACTGGAAAAAACCTTCATGACTAAAGATAATGAAATGTTAGTTTCTTTTATAGCTTTGGAAGAAGCGCACAAAAGCTTAGCACACTACCTTTAGGAAAGCGCATTTGAAGCTGGATGAGTGATATGAATACTGAGCGCAGGATCAGATTCGGAGCTCCATATTTCGTAAGCCAGCAAACTTTCGATCAAATCCTCTATAGGACATGTAATGCAAAATATCGATTTTAACAAACCTCCACTGTAGACGACCTTCATGAAAAAAGGGGAATTCCATGAAAATATTATGACTTGATACGCTAATATATTAAGTGAGAATATTTAGTGACTAATTCTGTAATATATGATAAGAACAATACACGTATTTCTACACATAAGTTAAGTTGCCAGGGGGCCTATAGTTCAAAAAAGTTTCTGGAGTATCTCATATCGTGCTATGCTTGAACATTACCCTCCCTTACTTATTTTAATGTGCTTGAAAGCTTTAAGCACAAACCGCCGCACAGCAATTACAAGTTCATCGTAAAATTACGTTGACCAAATCGCGCTTTGAATAATTTGTGAGACCAAACAGTCTTTTATATATTCTATTTGTGATTTTAGTAGCGCACAAAGTATTGCTGCTGCACGCTAATACCACTAAAACCAATAGTTTAGCTGGAATAAAGCATTAAGTGGCATGAATGTAGCCACATTTCCACAAAAGAGCGAATTGACTGATTTTACGCATTTCACGCATTTTGCTGCCGATGAATGAGCGAACGAACGAACTGCTAAATCCATTAATTGCTACGGCATTTTTCAATCCATGTACACACGATTGTATATACTCGAGGTACATCAGCTCAAATGTAAAGTTATTCGAGCGGAGCGCTTTGCGGGCAATAGTTCGCGTAAATGGCAACATTAACATTTCACGGCGAACTATTATCGACGCATCTATTTTTGGCCATTAGCATTGTATTCAAATTGCTGCGAGAAAATGACTCGTCGTAGGCGGCAATTATATTTAGTTGCCGGCATTGTTTCCTTTTATTGGCAATTTATTTCGATTAGTGTGAATGAACCACCCCCCAACCTCCTTTTGTTGGGACACGCACAATGGCTGGCGTTGAAAGGATAAGGCCGACATATAACAATACGTGTGGATATTATTATATAAATATGTATATTAGGGTGGGTCAACAAATTTGAATATTTTTTTCTTCTCTTGGTTGCTTGAAAGGGACGATGGAATGCATGCGGTCGCACTTAAGCCAGTATTAGACCCATTTTGCCACCGGGAAGTAATCAATTTAAGCCTCATCCAGCAACTTTGTGGATTTTGTAAAAGCTGTGATCTTTTTCCACCTCTGCTGCTCAAAGTCTCTTAAGTTAAGGGAGCCATGGAATATATCCCTTCACAGCGTGCTGAAGACATCTTCTGTAGATGAAATCCTAAGGTTGGTGCCCTGTGATTACCCTTACAATATTGGTAAGCTCCCTTTTGCCTAAAAGGTCTATCCAACATCAACACTATTCCAAAGTAACTTTATGGTACGCTCTGTGTTGCGTGTATTCTAAGACGTGAGGTGTTCCTCTAGGGTCGACTGCTTCAAACAACCTCTAAAGGAGCTAAATGGTCTGAGGCAGCTTAGAAATATTGTGTCTCTCGTCTGCCTTTTCTTTTCCTTCTATTTCTATATCAGATGATATTAATTGTGTTTCCAGCTACATAAAAGTCTATTGATTGCTTTCTTGCAAAGCCCAATGCAATGAGACCCATAGCGACACCTAGATTGGCTCCAGCGGCTTAAAATTATAAGCCGAATTGACGTAAGCATTGCCTCAAACACCACTTGAATGTGTATTGGCCGAATGTCAATAATAACCGCCCGAGCTTTGAAGTAGTTTTCATTGGGCCCGTAATCCCCACAAACGAGTCCGCTGTACTTCGCTTGAGAATGAAATGGTTTTACCCCTTATTGAGGGGAGATTGAAATGCAAAGTTTTCGACCTTCTTGTGAAGAGACAGATTTTCGTTTTCTCCGAATTAACAGGTAGTACGTTGCAATCCGCCAAGCCGGCGGAGATCTCAAACGCCTTTTCTCTGAGCCGAGATATAGGATTAACCTGAACCTGAACAGAAGACAGTATAAACGTCAAGGAAAAGTAATAATTCGTTGCTCATGGGGGATAGGATGCCTCCCTGCGGATTGCCAGAAATTATTTTCATACCTTGATTTTTATACCTTGCCCATCGTATATGTGTTGTCTATTTCTCAGAATTTTTCTTCTCTTGGTACTCTGAAAAATTGGTTGATAGACACCTCTAGGAAAGGCTCTCCAAGTATTAATTCTAATTGTCTTATTATCAGAAAAAAAATGTTTATCCCGCTTCCAATTCCTTCAAAAAAAAAAATTGATTTAATGGATTTTGTAGTAAATCGAATGCTCTTAAAAAAGGTTCCAAACGATTTTTTCATAAAGCTAACCTTTTTGAGGATATTAAAGGTTAAAATTTGATAATTTTAAATAAAAAATATTTTTCTTAAGAGTTTTATAACCCACTCAACCAATTTGTCAGAGTACGAAGCAAAAACAGAACTTTCTTTTTTTTTTGTCCCACCTTAATGTATACATATAAATGAAAAATAAGGCAGTGCTGTAGGAGTCCTCATAGCCATTATTGCAGTATATTTGGGTAATATAACTTCCGTAAGCGATTTATGAATAAGCTTATCTCGATTTTTGCCATTCACCGTTTGGATATAGAAATAAAGCCATTTGGAACGACGAATTAATTTTTGTTATTCAAATTTCAAATTGATTCTCTCTATGTTTTAATGATTGAAGCCACTGAACTCAAAATCATTAACACAAATATTGATTTCAGGCATAATACTGAAGGCTGTGGCAATACAAAAGGTTGCTTGAACATATAATTATTATAGGACATAGTTTTATGCGAATCAAGTGAACCCAACAAATAGATAGGCTTTATAAAGCATATTCATGCTTCAGTATAAACATTTTCCGACATACATAAAGTTTTTCAAAATATGGCAACCCCTTTTATCTCTTAGAATAATCTTTACTTTTACTTTTATACCGTCAATTTACAACTTTTAAAGTAACATTTAAAGAATTTTGCCATTTTTATAGAATAACGTATTTTAAACATGTGGCAGCACTTCTATTTAGTTTATAGCCCGTATTGTTGCATTTACTCCTCTACTTGCATCAATATTTTCGTAAATTGTTATGTAGTGTATAATCTTTTTGATTACCTCAAGGTTGGTGGGTCAACTCAATCTAAAGGAGATAAATATGGTTTCGAAAACTTTTTATGATTGGAATCACAATACTCGTATTAATTTCTTTCCGGATTCCTTTTAAGACCTGCTATGTGGCACTACATAGCACCCGTGGGCATTGTTGACAGGTGTATTGCTGAGAAAGCTCAGGGAATCTAGGTATACTATACTATATGAAGGTACAAGAACAAGCTGAAATTATTTGCTTTTCAACTGTATACCTGAGAACTTGGATCACTGCTGGACCGAAGCTACTACTGGCGGCTGTTTTTCTGTTCACCTATCCACGGTGATTAGTGGACTGGGAGAAGTCGCTGCGAAAGAGGCGCAGTAACAGTCACGGATGAGGCGAATCCAGTTTGGAGGGTTAGTTTTCAGTAAGAAGCTTTCCGTCAATCTTAGCTTTAGGCTGCCAGATCACTATAATGTTTATCAAGCAGAAGTAGCTGTTACTAAGGGGGCGGTAGAAGTACAGCCACGAAGGGGGACGTCTTTCAGGAAAGTGAATATTCAGACCAATAGCAGAGCGGCAATGAAAGCGCTAAGCTCTCTAACCGAACTATACACTCAAAGCTATTCGATAAGTGTCTGTGCTCACTAGAAAGAGCAACAAGATACTTCTTCAAACTCGTGCCAGGAAGAGGAGGAAGAGGAATCACTGGTAACTGCAAAGGAGCAGCTCCTGTGCGAATGTAAAGCCTTGGTGTTAAGTAAAACGGAGGAGACCTACTTAACTACTTCCTCTTAGCAAAGTTAATCTCGTTCATTCTTGCGGTAAGAGTAAAAATTTTGTAAAACGTAAGTTCTCAAAGTTTTATGTATGTCAAAACATCGATTCAACTTTTCCTCAATTGTCCAGCTTTTGCAAGTCTAAGTCGTCTCAGCAAAACCGATTAGCACGCCTTTACTACTTGTGATTCTTATCGCCCCTGTTCATAACCGAAAATATCTCATCTTTAGAAACTTCAACAGACTTTCACTTTATAATAAATCTCCGCCAACTACATTCTACATTCATTTTAAGGTGGAATAATCCAAACTATTAAATTTCCCTATTTTCAAGCCAAAAACAGATTATTCATGAGCAGCTGTGTGACTGCTTGTGCATAAGTACATCCCTGTGGTATTCATTAACCGAAGCCTTGTCGTATTAATTTCCTTGTATTGCATTAAGTTCGGCGTAGTCTAAATACTCGCCCAGTGAGCAAATATAGCTGTCATCTGAAACTGTCTGATTTCCTAACAGCTTGTCTCATTAATTTCGGCGCACAAATTGCTACTCATACATAAGCATAACTGTGTGCTTGTGTGTGTGTATTTTACATGCGTATTTATTGCACGAGCCTCGGCTAATGCGCAAGTAACATTTCCAAATATATGTGTACATGTACATATGTATGTATATAGATACTCTTTCACAAGTAATCGGCTTAGGAGTATGTTAAGCAAAGTGTGAACGGTGCCATTTGAGCACATTCACATCATATATCCATGTGGAAATGTACCATACGTAGACGAAAGTGCATATATTTATTGTATAAGTTACATAATTTAGTGTTCTGCTAGCATTTGAATATCACCAAGCTCGAATTTCAAGAAAAATTATCTGCAATTATTTGTGCCTCCCGAGTAGAAGGTATATCAACGTCTTTTAATATGCTGCAATCGACTATGGGAGTAATATCAGTATTATAGTTTTCATCAATTAACGGCTCTTTGAGGCTTATTAAAATAGTCAGAACAATAATGGAATTAATATTCATCTATACAACCGAATGATCATCAAAAGCATAGATGGCTTCAATAATCGATATTTCGACTTTCGAGTTAGAGCGATCTGGTTACTGAATAGGTTAGTGTTAGAAAGATAAAATTTTGTATTAAAAAACGTCTCATGGTTTTCAGCCTGCTTGACCCAGTATTACAAATATTTAAGTACGCGGTACTGAAGGCCCTAAGAGAGACAACAATTATATATAAAACAGTACTTTACGAGTTAACTTCGATAAAATAATACACATGCCACATGAGTTTAAACAAAAAAACACATGCTACGATACTCGATCAGAAAGCTTTTCCTATGTGTTTGGTGGGGTTGTCAAGGAATAATGAACTGCTTCCCTACGGCCAAACTCTTAATTCAGACCACTGAACTTTGAACAATTAGCAGCCAGCGTTGGCTTATAGGAGGGGAGTTGTCTTCCAAACCACATGTGTCGAAAGCGTCACAGCAGATATTGAAGCAAGAGTGAAAAGGTTGACGTACAAGGTCTCTATGTGAATCAGTTCATAATTTGGGCTAATACGAGTATTACAAGTGATAATTTGAACCAAACATTGCACATAATAATAACATTTAAAAAATTGAACAAAACTCTGTGTAAGTCAAATAAATATTTTCGGAGAAATAACAATTGTTTTGAAAACTGTAAGAAAGCAAAAGGAAAACAGGAATATTTTTGACAAAATACTCGTATGTGGAATTATATACTATCCCTACAAATTATTTCTAATTTTCTTTTAATTTTCAAATCTTGCTGTTTCCGCTATTAACCTTAGAGAAAATGAAAATCCCATCGTCGAATATCATGTTTTAAATCAAAAGATAACAGGTCAATTGAAGAGTCCCCAGCCCGGTAGTCAAACATATTTCGCATAGCAGTTAATTAAAGACCTTTGCTAGATTAAAGCGCTTGTTTTGTTCGATCTACCATACAAAATAAATATCTAATTTTACTACATTAATTCTTAATCGAATGGAAACTGAGTTAAAACTGGAACATTGTAAATTATGTTTAACGCTGTCGGTTGTTGTCCAGGCTGTAAATTCGGTTGTGTGCATTGATAAAATAGCAATCAGCTGACTAGTTTTAATCATCCGAAAAAAAAAAAACGAAATGAAAGAGTGAAACCACTCGGATGACTGTCAATTTGACTTCGAGGTGAAATGATAGAGCCATGTTTACACTATTGTCACATATCGACACAATTCGTATTTATTACGCTAGAGCATAGACTGCTCCGAATCATGAACTCATCGTTTGTTTTGGTCAAAAGTAAGCTCGTGCGGTACCAACTTTTCAAAGAGCTCTCTCATACCCAAATATTCCTGAAAGATATAATAAAAACCTTCAGTTGAAATCTTTAGAGTATCTCAAACAACTTCACTTTACGGTCAATTGACTTGTCACAATATACAAGGTCTGTCGCAATAGAAACAGGACTGTTAAAAAAAAAAAACAACAAAAAATTAATATTTTTCAAAAGTTATATTTTTTTATTCAAAATAGTCAATTAGCATTTTAAATGAGTGTTTAAGGTAATTTTTCGGAATGCTCTTGAGAATATCGGTCGTCGCCTTTTGGATAGCTGAAATGTCCTGAAACCAGTGTCCTTTCATGAGCAAATGAAGTTTTCCAAAAACTTGTGTGTAAAAATCACAAGGTGCCAGATCAGGTGAGTAGGGTGAGTGATTAATGGTTAATATGGCCTTTTTTGTCAAAAAATCAGTGACAAGCGTCGACCGATGACACGGCGCATTATCGTATAACAGGCGCCAGGACCCTGCCTCACGGTATTGTGGTCGAGCAAGACGAATGCGTCACAAAAGACGCTTCATAACACCAAGGTAAAACACAGCATTAATCGTTTGGCCAGGTGGGACGAACTCTCGGTGTACAATACCCTCGAAATCGTAAAAACAAATCAGCATTGTCTTTATTTTTGACTTCTGAAGATGACTTTTTTTCGGTGATGGCTCGTCTGGATGCTTCCACTTGGCACTTTGACGCTTGCTTTCGGGATTTCTCGACTCAAATCCTTACAATGTTGGATTCGTAGCAATTTTTGCTCTTCAGTCAATTTGTGCTGAACAAACTTGGAGCACACCTTCCGTAGACCCAATTTATCTATCAGAATGCGATGAATGGAGTCTTTGGTGATATTTAACTCCATTTCCATGTAACGCAAAGAAGATTTTGGCTCATTCTTAATAAATTCCTGCACTTTTTCAATTTTGTTTTGGGTAAATACTGATTTTGGCCGGCCCGACTTCTGATCGTCACAGAGGTCCTCACGACCTTCTTGAAATCGCTTAAACCACTCATACACATAACTACGGGATACGCACTGATCACCATAAACTTTTTTCATCATTTGAAATGTTTCAAAACGTTTCCCAAGTTCAATTTAATATTTGCTCTTTGTTCAAAATGCATTTTACGACCGATATCCAAAAGCTGCTGTCACTTTTTGATCGATAACATCGATTGTAGTTATCCAATTGTCTTAAAATTTTTACGAAATGTCATCAAGAGATCAAACATTTTATTTCATATACCCACCAATAGGTGGTGCCACCAGAAACAGTTATATTTAAAAAGTTCTGTTTCTTTTGCGACAGACCTTGAATCTATTTAGCCATGTTTTTCAATTTTTAGTTTTCAAAAACGTTTTGGCATTTGAGGTTATTTAGTTGGTTGCCCATTGAAAGATTGATGTGCAGAGGTAGAGGCGAAAGCAGAATCTATACTAATTTAGACTTAAGGCCGTATTCTCAATATTTGGTTAGCTGCCATCTGGCAGTTGAGTTCTGGTTAAAGATAGGCTCTTTACCGAAAGAAGATGTCTTGGTTGAGTTAACCAGAACTTGTCTGACAGATGGCTGCTAACCAGATATTGAGAAAACGGACCACAGTGTCTAAACGATTTTTTTTATGATATAAAACAGATTAGCCGTCTTAATCAGGGGCTCGGTCTTCAATGAAGAACACGATGGTCACCAAGTAGGGAGGAAGTATATACATTATTAGGGGTTATTACAAAACTTGGTTAAATACATATATATATGTATATCATAACAACATTCTTATAACATGATCATGATGATTTATTTATCTCATCTCATCTCATGACATCCAGAAATTCCGATCGTTTCATAGCATAAACATTATTTAAAAAGTTTTGAGCCGATTCGTAAAAGGTTTCAAAGACTTTTATGGATTTACGATCCCATGGCTTTCAATGCATGCTTTTTTCCCCTTCGTTCTCCGGCCGAGACTGGGAACCGGTTTCAATTTACCATATAACAAATGAGCTACCCGAAATTGATTGTTGCCTTTGAACACAGGTAAAGGAAGGTATTCTCTCTATTCGTAGGATGTTAAAATTGCATGGAACTTCCTTTCTCTTACAGACTTATTGGCATTTCATTCACTAATCAACAAAATAGAGAGAGTGTGAGTATTTCACAAGATAGTCATATTAGACGAACCCCGCTACGACATCCGACAAAAACTATTACCAGTCACAACAGATGCTCAATAAATGTGTGAAATACCCCGACGACAAGTCAAATTACTACAATTTTCAGAATTTTTAATTAAAATATCTATCAAATTGCAGGTCTCCTTTAATTTGATGCCGACAACAAAATTATACAAATTAATGGCCGCAAAAACAGCAGTTACAACATCAAATAGTCATTTTCCATTTTTATTTCAACGACTGCTCCGCTCAGCCCGCTGCGGCACAATGCGAATCATTATAAAGCAATTATATTCAATGTCTTCTGCCAAAAAATGTGGCCATTAGAGAACAAGAACAAGGGCCTTGAAGAGGTCGGCGGCGGCGTCGACGATTTCAGGGCTGACGGCTGCCGATGCTTAAGGGTTACAGTTATGTGCGACGTGCCGCGAACATCAAAGCAAGTGATTGCGGCAATTTGGGTCGCGAGCTCAGCAACAACAGCAATTAATATTCGGTCATGTCGAAGCATTGCCTGGAATAACAAGGGCGTATAATGCAGCAACGCTGATGACAAGCTCCAGCAGTGACAGTGGCTGCAACAAATTATGCGCCCTTAAATGAACTAAGTGTGATGCAATCAATAAACATATGTACATATATAGACATCAGTCCTCATATGCAGACAAAAGCGCAGTCACTGCCATGTTCTTCAGCTGCCTTGCGAGCCTATTGAGGTTATGTAATTTGATTTCCTTTGCTGCAGCGTTGCTTGGCTCTTTCATCTGTATTCGGTAATTTATTGCTGCATTGCCCATTAGTTTGTTTTGTCCTCGTTTACTTCTGCCAATTTGCTTGTTTACTGCAAGTCATGCTCGGTTGTGTGAGCGCTACTTATACACGTGTCCTCATCTTCAGCGTTTTCTTTGTAGGCTTTTCTCTACAAATTTTTTTGATTGACACAAAATGTGATTATTTATGTGCTTCTATGTTAACTCGAATTTCGAGAAGCAAAATTTTTATTTCTTATGAACATGATGGATTATGAATTGAAAAAAGGTCCACAGCAAATAAATCACACTGAGCTATGATTTTAAGAAAGATTATAAGTGGATAATTCAAATCTGGGAGAGAACAAAGTTATAAGTCCTAAGTATGTTTGACATTAACCTGCTTTTCAAGCATATTCCTTTCCAAATTTTATACTTTTGAGAAAAATTCTGTCACAGTATAACGCTGACCTCTCCTGCTGCATTAAGTTTTCATTCCTCCTTCGTATTTTCGACAAACTCTAAATTTTTCATAGTCAAAGACTCTTTAAACCACTCCATCACTAAACATTACTACTGCAGGGACTACTCTAGATGGGAACCATGGTAATTGTGGCCCTTTAAACCTCGGATTGGACAGTGCAGAAGGGCTCTCAAGTCTTTTAACACATCAAAGAAAGAGAATCTCCACCTCAAGAGGAAGTTTATACTTTGTCCACAGAAACCAAAACATTTTACTTTTAGTTTGAATAACTTTAACTAAAAGCCTATTCCTGATAGTCGTCGAAAAATTATATTCTTTAGAATTAGATATTTCCGTATTCAAATATGATGCAAAGCTCTTTTCCAGATTTCTTCCAATCGTCTAAGCTTTGACGTTGGTATATTTGAAGGAGTCAGTCGTATACGTTTCAACATAGTTCTTAACAAATAAGGAATCGCTAATAGCATTGACAGACGGCAGCGTTAATTCAGGAGTTAGTGAAGATAACTCCGTTGCTAACTCCCATTTAATCCGCAAAATTTTAGGGAGTTATCTGCATTTTCGTTGGCAACGTTAAAAACAAGCAGCTCTGACAACCGCAAGGTTTATCTTCTATCCATTTTCATTGAAAATATTATAAAAATTACTATCAGCTGTTTATGAGAGTTTCAAACTCGCATAGCTGCCATCTGTCACTTACAAATTTGGATCTGATTAAGTACGCCGTTAATTCGGATTAACGCTGCAGTCCGTTAAGGCTACCGAACTTCATACACTTGCAAGGGTCAAATTCAGTGAAATTCCTTCAGGTGCTGGCAAAACTTTATATTATACAAGTAAGGAAGGGCTTCGGGTATAAGGGAAAGTTCCAAGATATGTAATTTCACCCAAAGTAGGGCGGGCGTCCAACTTCGATCCGCTCTTTAAAGGTCTCCAGCCACCCGTATTCTTCTCATCATCCCGATCATTTATACAAGGTGCGTTTCAAAGCTTTTTGAATCTAGCGCCCCTGGTGGAGACATCAGTATGTCGACCGGTGCGTTAGAATCTGCTATCTTTATCGATTGTCCAGTGAGAATGACATGACATTTCATTGATTGGTAGTGAAGTTATTGCGTTTTAAGTGTCAGTATGTTTGTGTTATCGGTGCGAAAATGAGCTTCGAACAAAGAGCCAACATTAAATTTTGTTTTAAAATTAGTAAAACTTTTACCGAAACGTTTCAATTGATGAAACAAGTTTATGGCGATGATTGTCTATCTCGTAGCAGAGTGCACGAGTGGTTTCAACGTTTTCAAAGTGGTCGTGAGGACAGAAATGAAGATCAACATGTGAGCCAATCAAAATCCGTGATCTCCGGAAATTCCATCGAAATTGTGCGTGAGTTCATCAAAAATCAGCCAAAATCATCATGGAAATTCATGGAAAAGGAATTGAACATCTCCAAAAGGTCGACTTATCGCATTTTCACCGAACATTTGGGCTTCCGAAAGGTGTGTGCACGGTTTGTTCCGCACAAATTGACTGACGACCAAAAATTGGTCACAATCCAACATTCGAAGGATGATTATTTGACCAAAAATCACATTTTAACCATGAACCACTCCCCGTATTCACCTGATATTGCACAGTACGACTTCTTCCTTTTCGGAAAAATGCATTTGCCTATGAAAGGAAAGCGTTATGCAGACGTAGAGGCCATTCAAAAGGCTTGCACCGGCTTACAAGGCCGCCAGTATTGCACACTCGTTCGTCACGCTTTTGGACCGTGTAAAAAGCTGTATTGAAGCAGAAGGAGACTATTTTAAATAACATAATTTGATTTTGCCGAAAAAACAATTTGTTTCTTTTTTATAAGTCCTGTTTACTTTGGAACGCTCCTTGTACTAACAGTTGTAACACGCATCTTTACGTGCTTTGGCTCTGTTAGACGTACTTACGTAGCTTTGCACGGTATTTCGCTTATCACAAGTAGATTATTTTTTTTTTTGTTAATACAATTTGACCTGAAGTCGGTGGTGGCAGAAAGATACAGTTCATTACTGGGTTGTTAAAGGGATCAAAATACACTAGAATCGTAGCCGCCAAAATTTGTGTAAATTTATTTGACTTTAAATCCATTTAAATCATTTAATTTTGGGTAGATTTGATTTACGCCATTAGTATGCAATGTATATTGTTACACAGGTACATGATTATAGTATGTATGTATGTACATCTAAATTTATTACGTATATACACGGTTTAACCGCATTTTCTCGCGACTTATGACCGATTATAATTGTGCAGGGCAAATAAATCAAATCGCTGAATAAAATCAGCACAAAATATAGTGGAATTTGAAATGTGATAAATGCTGATTAGCAATTTATTGCAATTAATCATATCAATGGTCACGGCGACAGGGCAGGGCAAGGGTGAATATTGTCATATTTATTTAATAAGCAACGTGAGGATAAAATGAACTACATAGACACACTGGTAGAGGGCAAAGTTTAAACAAGCAGTTAGGTAGGAGCTTCTGAAAATCAAAATGCCCTGATTATGGTGGAAATGTGGAAAAAAACTGTATTTCGTTGAAGACTTATCCGTTCTGGACGCCCTTTGACTTCTTCAACTGATGAAAATATTTAGCTCGACATCACTTGCGAATCCCGATAAAGCTGAATTTTTTAAAAAGAGTAAAGTAAACAGGTCTCTTTGGTCCAAAAACGCAGTGAATACTATCGGTCAGCCACAGTATGCACCAGATTTGGTACCATGTGATTTTTTCTTGTTTTCCAAACTGAAATTGCAGCTCCGTGTAATCCGTTTTCAGTCAATCGAAGAGATAAAACAAAATTCACTGAAGGCGTTGAATCCCATCTCAAAAAGCTCTTGTGAAAAATGTTTCGAGGAGCGGAAAAATCGTTGACAGAAGTGTGTTACATCTGGTTGGGATTACTTTGAAGGTGAAAAAATAAATATTGATGAATAAATAACTATTTTGCGTTTTATTTACAATTTACGGGTACTTTTTTGTCACAGTGTATAATACTTTCCAGTTAAAGACTCCTGCAGTTGGCTATCAACACAGCTCGATCTATTTTCGCTATTTTACCTGGACGTCTAACAGTATGAGATTCGAGGTGTTGCAGCCTTGATCTGACAAAGTCCGGACGTGCGACAGGGAAGTGCTGTGATGTAACTAACTATCTTCTTATCTTCCAAGCAGCTTATGCTACAGGCATTTGGTAAAATTTTAATCTCACCGCATGAGTCACTTTCAGACTGTGTTCAATTGGATCTCTTACCGGCATTGAAAGGTGGACTATGCTGAGAGCTAAGAGCTCACAAGACTTTTTATGATTTCCCATGGGCCAAAAGGATCTTTCGACTGCCTATTTGTTCGTAGTTGATAAGGGCTTGCCTAACTGGACTGAGGCCCAGAATGAATAGTAAGAAGGAAAACCTTCTACTTGTTCATATTCAGCAAATAATGGGAATGAGGTACCACACTTAGAAATCTAAATGAAATGTTTTCTTATCTAAGAACTTAAGTACATGCCACTCTATGGCTTACATTTTCGACCTTCGCAGTCTGAATTTCTTATGTCTAGTATCTTGGTTTGGTTAGAGGTTTGTTAGTTTTTTCCTGCTCTGGAGCACCGCCTCCTTCTGAATGCTAACTAACTATATGCATGTCGGCCAAGAACTCATATATCCACCATAAAGGACCTTGCAGAGAACAAACCTCTCGAACGCTCCAAGTGCTTTCTCAGCTCTGAACGTCATCTTCAATGTTTTGGAATAGGTATTGGGCGGGCATAATAAGAGAATTTTCGAGCATAAATTTTGTTTGTCTTCAAATCTTGAAAAGTACGCCAAAACTTACATTTCTCCATATTTCAGTAAGAGACCTCGCACAAATAACAGAGGATTGATTCTTTTCATCAACTTGATCGATATTTGATACAGTATATATTATATTAAATTTATGTCGATAAGTAACATCACAGTTACTGAGTTACATTTCGGTGAAAATTCTTTTAGACCTTGCAAAACTAGCTTTAGGTGCATACAAAACTTGGATCTTTTAAATCTACTAGCTCCGGGTGAACAAATTAATTTTACTTTTGGCGAGACTTTGTAAAAAATGCGCTTCTTTCGCAAGTGCATAACTTCAATAGTGCATTCGGTGCTCAGGTGAGCATATGCCACATGTTGCGCTTTTGTTACCACTCGCCGGCACATGCAACACAGCAACAAGGCAACAAACAACTGTTAAGTAATGAAAAACTACATTGCAAAGAAAGCTATAAAAGTTGCTTTTGTTTTTTTTTTGTTGCAAGATGAAAAAGAGCAACCAGGAAATAGCCAAGCGAATGGCGGTTGGGTAAGAAAATGGCAGGAAGCAAAAAGGATAAAACAATGTAACGGTAGTATGCGTGGAATGCGCAGCGCACACGCGTCGACGCAACGTCGCATTGATGGAAGCGCAGTTAGAAATTTCTGCATAGCAACATTTTTGCAACAAAATATCGGAAAACTGTGGAGCTTTAAGGGGAGCGGGGGTGGTAGACTAAGTTAGGTTAGTCTGGTAGGCTCATAGCCTACATGGGTTCCTTAGCGATGCCAGATCGAGTGCCCTTACGTAATTCGTGAGAAGTTGTATTCCTACTGGATGCCAGTACGTGCTTGACGCGAATTTCAATAGGTTCTGAGGCCTCTTTCAATGTCTCATACCGTGGGACACCAAATATTTGAAGCTTTTCCCTGACAGTGCTGCAAGTGCCCTGGAAATGTTCCATTGTTTTCTTGGTGCAATGGTCTTGACATTTCTCGATGTGTCAGCTCCGTTCTGCAAGCAAGAGCCGGCACCAGACTGTAACCAGTGAGTATTCCATTAATGTTTCCACAGTGTCTTCTATCACGACTGAGTAGAAACTTTTTGATCTACCGCTTTGTACATGACTGTTGCAGTTTTGCATCCCGGTAGCTCGTTTCATCGAGTATGAATCTTCTATGCCTTTCGCTTGTCCAAATTGTCGTACAAACAATACAAGGGTTTACCAATTTTGGTCATGTTATCGGATGACCGTACAACACTTTTGACAACCTCCTCAACTATCTCAATTCCATCGAAGCCTTTGTAACTTGGCATCCAGTGGTAAAATCGCTTGATCCAGGCGACATTCTCTTTACTGCCCTGCTTCTCAAGACACTTCTGGTCGATATGCGAAACGCAGTTATTGCCTGAATTGTTGCTTGGCGGTCTAAGTAGATGTTTACTTCGGAGTTGCCAGCTGACGAATTAGAAAGACTTCTGATGAAATATACTACAGTGGTCCAAAAACTTAAAAGGCTCACTAATGCCTAACTCTGGACAACTTTCGTTGTGTTGAGTATTTGCCATACATGACCTAACTTCACGATGCTTAAAAGCATATGGATTAAAAATATGAGCTTATCAGCGCTCCAAATAATACAACATCTTTGAAAGCATTCTTTGATTCCAATTGGTAACGTGAAAGTGACACCATTTCCACCATGGTCGGGCTCTAGGCCCATTTAAAACCTCTGCCGTACTGTGGGTCCAGCGCTCGGCTGCAATTCGACACCACACTGAACTAAATTTTCATGCCCCGCTACACTTAGACTTAAATCACAGACAGCACGAATCTCTCCAAAGGACCAAACCCCATGAATAGATTGGAGCAAACTCCAAGAGTATAATGCTCCCCGGTACTAGGTTTAAGTGTCTGGTCTGACTTTGTAGCTTTTGCTGCTACCAGTTGAGCACCCATCAAACTCAATGACTGGGGACATTTGTCGCTTGACCATGAAATGGGTTTTCTTTAGTAGGAATCTCAACCAAAGTCTATAAGTTCAAGCTGAGGATCATAGCTTTATTTCTGACAAGACTATGCTGATATTTTGAGGCAAATCAAATAACAAACTAAGTGCGGATTGGATTTCAGTCACCTCTTACGACAGGCATACCTTACCGCGGGCAAATTCGCCCCCTTGTCCGCTGGGGGAGAATAACTCTAAACAGTATATTCCCGCATTAACTCCGTTTTCCATTTTCGATCTATCCGTGTAAATATTTAATATACCTCGCAGTTGCCACGCTTTTCGATAGCCATACTTTTCTAAGTTTACCCTGAACCTGCTTTCCCGAATGAAAAGTGGGATCATGTAGTCGGTCGTGACCAGCGCTGAGCCATCATCGGTAAATGCGCTGTTCCAAAAGCCTTTTGGCTCAAGATCGCTCGAAAGAGATCTAGTGATGAAACAGAAGTTCCTCTCTTCTATGGCCTCATAAAGGACTATACGTAGTAGATTGCGATCTTTGATCAGCCATCTAGCCTAACCTAACCTAGTCCGTACTTGCCAAGCTGCTGTTATCCACCGTGCTATGCCCGAAGTTTCTACATCTAAATTCGTTTGCTGCCAGTGGTCCTCCCGCCAATTTTTCTCCGCAGTTTTCAACGAAGAGGTCGAGGTCACTTTGAGCACTGGTTCAAGAATCGTTTAAGGGGGTAATTTTAATTTTTTTAAGTCATAAATTTCACAATTCGTTTTTCTTCGGATTTTTTTTATGATTTAAGCTCAGTTTCATTCTTTTTATTCTTATAACTATTTTAGTTAGACTCATACAAGATCTTTTTCATTTAAGGATATCCCTAGTATGCTTTATACTAAGTAAATGTAAAATCAAAATAAAAGAATTACGCATATCCCCGAACCCCGTCGTGTGCATTGTTTTTTGTTTCAATATCAATTGTCGCCGAAGTAGCAAACTAGCGTAAAGAGGAGAAGCTAGCGTGTGTACTCTCGGAACCGGATGCTGTAAAAAGTCTGAAGAAAGTATTCAACACGAACGCATTTGTGAGAGTGTATGTAAATGATTGTCTACAAACATACACTTACAACTGAATTCAGTTTTTACCGCAACTCCACCACAACGTTAACTCCGAATATGGTGTGGTATTTACACCACCAGCAGCCGGTGACATCAACTTCTTGCTGCTTTATTATCTTCATGATGCCGTTTAGTGTTTTGTAGTTACGACTTTAATCGCTTAGTCATACGGAACTTCATCATCAAGACAACATGCCATGTGTGTGCCTGTGTGTGAACGCATCTTTACTTTGTTTTTGCTTCTTTTTACGGTTGCATAGATTTGTGCAGTTATGTTCCGTGCTAATGCGCCTGTCAGTATGCTAGCGGCACTTACAAGTAATCGCCTTGTTGTTAAGCGTAGCGGCTGATGCTCCGATGATGGTTGGCAAGGCATTAGTTATGTGACAAGTCACGGCTGCGTTGACAGCTTCCTTGGTGAAGTTTCGCAAAGTTTATGCAATATAAGTACGGATGTACATATCTATATGTAGAGTTATATAAAAGTATGAAGTTGATAGCTATGTTCTTATAAATTTTTTCCAGGAACTAGGTGAGCTATGGCTTTATAAAAGTCATGTGTTGCGAAATTAAAAAAATAATTCCATATTTCAATACGATATTTTCTTAAGTACAACACAATAAAATTTTAAGCCGACATCTCAAATAAAATTTTCAGCTAGAGCCTTCTAAAAGGTCGCCACTCGTCCAATTGACAGTCACCTGAGTAGACCAAGAACCCGGTCCAACTCAAGAATGCAAGGTTATGGCGTCTGTATTTTGGATTGGGCATGGAATATTTTTTATTGAATATCTTGAAAAAGCGACTATGACATAGCCTTATTGGACCATTTCAAGGACGAAATTGCCGAAAACTGTCGCATTTGACCGATATCAAACAGAAGTCAAGCAGTTAGGAAATCAAGGACCTTAATATTTAGTGACGAGAGAGATATAGAATGGCATCGATTTATTCATTATTTATGTTAAGTTGGCTTACAGGTATCTGGATTACTTTATAAGCACAGCTTTATACTTTCGAAAGAGCCGAAGTTTCAAGCGAATATGTATGTTGGAAACTGCGGACTGAATTAAAATTAATATAATGTCAGGGTTCTTGTAGTTGGATTTATTTTTGAAACAATATAAGCCAAAAAGGCATCCTTTCAATCTACAATCATTGATAACGAAAGCGTTCGATAAAAAAATTTCAGAGTTTGCCTTTAACTACAGCTTACGGGGTGAAATGTCAGCTGTACATTTTTTAAAGAATAAAAAATTTCATTACAGATTTTACTTTATGTCAGCACTAATGTCACCGTGGTGTCCTACTACTAGCAAGTAATATTGTATTTCTTAGTTGTGCATATGTATGCGTAATATGCATGGCTGTGTCATATTCACCACAATGAACTTCTTTGCTATAAAATTGGAGATTATAGCAACAAACTTATTTCCACTGGCAGAGAGAAACATTACATTTCTCTTTTTGTATACATTTCTCTCTGCAATTTACGAGAAAATTTACGATATTAATACTACATACAACTATATGCCTCACAAATACGTGATAGGTATGCTTCTGAATCAATAAAAAAATATTAATTTGTATGTACACAAGTACTTGGTTAGTTGCCTTGGTTAGAGTCTACCAAAATTAACAAAATATTGGAATTAAATAGAAGCACAGACATTAGTCTTTTGATTTTAAAGTATTTATTAAATCATAAAGTATCTAGGAATGAGTTATTTATGGAATAACATATCTGCTAAATGGACTCCTCGGCTTCCCATTCACATACACATTTATTTGTCGAAATTATTCACGACTATTCTGCTGAATTTCATTGATGCAACGTTGAATCTTCTCTTTAAATCACGCCGCGAGTGAGGTTGTTGCAATAATCCCATGATTTTAAGTAATCGCATTAAAAGAATTCTAATGGTGTTTAAACACTCGATTTAGAGGACAAATGCGGAACATCAAAATTTGAGAGTACACGGCCTGGAAATGTCTCCAGCAGTAATTGATATATTTCAAGGCTGTATGAAATGTGGTACGATATTGAGCACCAGTAACAGTCATTGCCTATTTCAAAAATATGGCTCTATTAACGGGTGATTTTTTTGAGGTTAGGATTTTCATGCATTAGTATTTGACAGATCACGTGGGATTTCAGACATGGTGTCAAAGAGAAAGATGCTCAGTATGCTTTGACATTTCATCATGAATAGACTTACTAACGAGCAACGCTTGCAAATCATTGAATTTTATTACCAAAATCAGTGTTCGGTTCGAAATGTGTTTCGTTTCGTTTTTATCGACAAATTTTGTTCAGCGATGAGGCTCATTTCTGGTTGAATGGCTACGTAAATAAGCAAAATTGCCGCATTTGGGGTGAAGAGCAACCAGAAGCCGTTCAAGAACTGCCCATGCATCCCGAAAAATGCACTGTTTGGTGTGGTTTGTACGCTGGTGGAATCATTGGACCGTATTTTTTCAAAGATGCTGTTGGACGCAACGTTACGGTGAATGGCGATCGCTATCGTTCGATGCTAACAAACTTTTTGTTGCCAAAAATGGAAGAACTGAACTTGGTTGACATGTGGTTTCAACAAGATGGCGCTACATGCCACACAGCTCGCGATTCTATGGCCATTTTGAGGGAAAACTTCGGACAACAATTCATCTCAAGAAATGGACCCGTAAGTTGGCCACCAAGATCATGCGATTTAACGCCTTTAGACTATTTTTTGTGGGGCTACGTCAAGTCTAAAGTCTACAGAAATAAGCCAGCAACTATTCCAGCTTTGGAAGACAACATTTCCGAAGAAATTCGGGCTTTCCGGCCGAAATGCTCGAAAAAGTTGCCCAAAATTGGACTTTCCGAATGGACCACCTAAGACGCAGCCGCGGTCAACATTTAAATGAAATTATCTTCAAAAAGTAAATGTCATGAACCAATCTAACGTTTCAAATAAAGAACCGATGAGATTTTGCAAATTTTATGCGTTTTTTTTTTAAAAAAAGTTATCAAGCTCTTAAAAAATCACCCTTTATGTATTCAGCTTAAAATTCACATCAAACAGTGACACCTTGTGGATGGATTTATTCTTCGACAATCACATGTGATTTCTCAGAACCCCAAAAGCGTCAAGATTGGCGATTAACAAACCCGTCAGACGTTACATTTGTTTAGAGCAAATTTAAGATGTAGGGGTGCAGCTCATAATAAATAATTCTCTAACAATTCTTCCAAACACATAGCAAAATCTTCCCGACCGTCAATTGTGACCACAGTTTCCGACAACGACCGCATTTGTTTAACGTTGTCCTTAGTGACATCGATTCCATATATCATTCTTTCTTATGTATTACCAGTAGGCAATGGACATAACTCAAATTGTACGTAAATGGCTGTAAGTGTGTCAGAATCATGAATACTATTCACATTTTCAACAACCTGGCCGAAGAAATATTGCACCGGGTAATCTAAGTAGAGGTACTTTTTCAACGGCTTTTTTTGACAGATGACGCGTGAGTCGTGTCAAGCTGTCATGTTATTTTTGTTCATTAATGTTCGCCATTTTATCGTGGAAAGACTTACTCCTGAAAAACGTTTACAAATCGTTCAACTTTATTACGAAAATTCAAGTTCTGTGAAGAATGTATTTCGGGCGCTTCGCTCAACTTATGGTCAACATAATCGACCTACTGAGCATACTTTTCGCAGCACCATCGCTCATCTTGAGACCCAGCATTCATTATTGGATAATATTCGACCGAATAGACCACATCCAGAACGCACTGAAAAAAATGTAGCAGCCGAAGCTGAGAGTGTACACGTAGACTGAGAAGGGTCGGTACGGCGCTAATCCGAGCAACTCAGAATGGAATGACTTGGCGCATTTACGTCGATATCTTGAATTGAAAGCGTACAAAATACAGCTTGTGTAAGACCTGAAACCGCTTGACCTTCCCAAGTGACATCGTTTCGCTCTTGAAAAGTTGCAAGAAGATCCGACATTTTCGAGACGAAGAGCAATCCGAAGAGTTTCAAGAGCTGCCATTCTATCCAGAAAAAAACAAGGTTTGGTATGGTTTTTGGGTCAGTGAAATCATCGGTTCATAACGATGCGGGTGAGAACGTAACCATCAACGGCGACCGTTTTGACGCCATGATAACTGACTTAATGATGACGCGTATCATTCTCCAGTTACCGGTCGAAATGCTCGAACGAGTCATCGATAATTGAACTCAACGGCTGGACCATCTGTGACGGTGCCGCAGACAACATTTAAAAGAGATATTCTTCAAAACATAAATGCTAAAAAATATTCTTTCGACTGATAATAAATATTCCCAATTAAATTTTTTTAAGTAGGGACCCTTTAAAATATGTCGGATTTTCTCTTTACTAATTTCCATCTGTAACACTTTCCTCAACTTGCCAAACTTTCTGAGATGTATGTATATATTTATGATACGAGCGCAATTATACAACGCATTCGAAGGCCTCATTAATGAGTCTCTCCGTCTGTTTTTATATATATTCGAACTAGTCCCACAAAATCTGTAAATCTTCACGAAATCTGGCATATATTATTATTCGGGAAATAGGTTAAGATTTCAAAAATATTGCTCAGATCGGATCACTACAGTTTATAGGTGCCGTTTAAACTGATCGATAAAAATAGGATAGAGATCTTTCAATATCCTTCGTATCAATAAAATATGCACCTACAAAGGATATGAATTTCATTTTAACGCGAAACATCTTTGTATGTAAATATAATCGAATAATATTAGTGAACTCGCTAAGATGTCATTAAACTTTGAGGCAGTGATTTTATTCAAATATTTTCTGGTCAAAACAATGAGCATTAAATTAATTTCGGCAATAACTGAAATGTCTTTAACATTCATAACAGATTAAAGCGCGCAAACTTTTAAAAGCTTCACACTCGAAGAAGCTTTAAATCGGTCTTCCTGTGCAAATGCATGGGACTATAGCGAACTCCAGCTTTGCCAAGCGACCGAATAGCCGCAAAAGCCGGACACAAACAAACTGTTGCCACTCGTGTTTAGCCCAAAGTTGTTGCTTATGCTCTCCAATGCGCCTTTGCCGGTAACACACACACACATACACATACATAGCGAACACACATACGCTGGCATTTATGTGCTCGGTTGGAGTAGCCGCAATTTTTGGTGCTACAGTGGCTGCACACAGACAGGATGGTGAGGCACTTGTCGACTCGGTTGGCAGGAAATAAAATAACCGGGAAGTGAAAAAAATTAAACGAGTTTAGTTTTTGCACATTATCATAACTTTCCCTGCTTGTGGTTCCACTGATACCGGTTGCTATCCACATGAACACTCCCACAATTTTTCGGCCCCAAAAAAAAAGGTTCAGTTATGCGCATATGAGTGGGTTTACACCCTGTAGGAAATATGTTGCGGTGAAGTTATACTTCATTGCTTTGAAATAGTTCAAAATATGCTTAAATAAGCCATGTTCATACTTTCTCATCTACCATCTCTTACATCTTTTGTAAGTTTAAGTGAGTTGATTGTTCGATTCAGCACTCTCCATGTTTTGGCGAATCAAAGAAGCCGACCCATATAGGGGCTTATAAAGTAACTCTTTTCGATTCAATAACCTCTTGGTTAATTTCAAAGTCGCTTTAGACAACCCTGACAGGAACTGCCTCTTAATATCCCTGCAAAATTCATACGGTTCTGCAGAGTGACGTTGAGCACAACCATCAGCTCCGACAAAATCAGGAATGACCTCTTCGAGCCGTTAGATACCAAACCAGGTTTTAGACAGGGTGTTTCAAGCAGCTCACGACTTTCGATCTTAGACGAAGTATTCTCTGGCGAGCCATCCCTCCCCAGGATCGTGCGCTGGGTTTGGGCCCCGCCACGTAAAAAACGCCTCCAACAGAAAAGGAAGCAACAGCCTCAGAAGACTCCCTTTTTGATGACGACCATGGAAAACGCATTAAGGATTACATTTTAAGGGCATGAACCTGGAATGTCCGATCCCTTAATTGGGAAGGTGCCCAGCTGGTTGATGTCCTTGTAAGAGTAAAGGCTGGCATCACTGCTGTCCAAGAAGGCGATGCGATGGACGGGACACCGGCTGAGACGAGTAGGTCCTTATGGCATTTACTACAGTGGCCATATAAAGGAGCACGAATTCAATAGAAGAACCAAGTGCATAGTGACCTGCCGGCAATTGGGTTGGACAATTGGTGTGACCTCTCAAAGGATAGTGGCAAATGGCGAAGTTTTATGTTCCCGCCCCAGACCGATCCACGATTGATAGTGCCAAAGAAGAAGAAAAATGTTCTATGATATGTATATTTTGTTTTATACCTATACGTAGAGCGAAATAATACCAGTTCAGATATAATGTCTTATCCCAAAAACGATTACTGAGCTTGACACTCCAGTATGAGAGGTCGAAGCTCTAAATTTCCTACCGGGCTGCATATTATAGTTAACGGGTAAACGTAACCGAGCCGCTTCAACAGGAAAGTAAATTTGGGAACGAAAAACTTTGGACATTTCTAATGGGTCTCTTTGTATTTTAATCCGGTGCGCCATTTTCCACTTCCGCTGCTTCTGCTTTAGACGTTCAATTGGGTCTATACAACAACAACACCAACTATATACAATTGCAACTGCTTATATGTAAGTCATCTAGAGCACAGGCATGAAATCACCTGTTTCAACATTTTTGTCGGTACATATGTTAAAGGATGTGGGTAATCGAGTTGTGCTGACAAGAAATATTTTATTGCTTAGTAATGTTTGGTACTTTTAATGGCCACGAGTACAAATACAAGTGATTTGCCCCAAAATCATATGAAGTTTTTTATGTATTACAGAAATTGCCGTTACTTAGCGCGGCTGCTTGTTGCTGTCGCCAACAATGCAACACGAGGTGGCCGACAAAAATGCGCTGTGGGCAGTGGCAGTTCAATGACATGCCATTTCAGCGCCTACGGTAGTTAATCCAAATGGATTTTCATATCATTTTGTACTGCTAGCAATCATCCTTTAGCACCCGACATACACATACACACACACTTTGTTAAAATAAATATTGCTTTCGTGTGTGCAAACTGACCTGATTTGAATACATTTGGAATGCTTAAAGGTTCTTTGAGGCGCAAAATCCTCTCACGTTTTTCACAACAATGACGTTGAAATTTTTCGTTACTCAGTTTTTATTATGTTTTCGTAGGATTGACGTCAGTAACTGTATTTTTAGCGAATATGATATCATGGCATTAAATGTTGCTAATAAAATTATAAAGACTTTCATTGAAAAACCAATCTCATTATAAATAATTTTATTATGAATGGAGTAAACTAGCCAACGCTCACGTATGTATATCAGATGGTTCCAAGCCGGTTTGTTTATGAAAGTTGCTCGTTCGATTCGCTACTCCCAATGTGATGTTGAATCGAGTGGTGCGGAATAAGTAGATAATATTCTTATAAACGAAAAGAGACATTTATGTTATGTTAGATAGTCTTTAATGTCAGAACATTTGTCGTTCACTTGAGAGACCCCGACCGTCTTGAATTCATCATTTGGCTCAGTCGACATTTGAGATCTTACCCCATTTCAGGTATATTTAGTGGACACCTTTTTAAATTGTTATATTCTTCTTCTTTATTGTCGTAGACAACGTTTAAGCGGTTATAGCCGAGTTGTTATTGTCATCTCAGATATTCATATTATTTAAACGGTTAAGTCTTTCTTTGCATAGGCTATTGGGTCGTTCACTGAATAATTTCGTTTTTCTAAGTGCAATTTAGCAGGATGTTTTTATTTATACTCTTAGCAAACTCTTATACGACGATTTGCGTAGGCCAGATTTTTTTTTCATCCACATACGCTTCAAGCGGCCTTCTAGCACGTGATGCATCTGCAAGATCGAATTTGTCGGAACAATATTTCGGTTAACAAACTTACACAACTCTCCTTTCCTTCTTGAACTGCATTTATAACCTTTTATGCCAAAATGCTGTTCTCTCATCCATCTTTGATTTCACTTTTGAAATTTAAAGAAATCAAAGTCCGAGAAATTTCTTCAGGAAAATATGGAATCTGGGGTAGAATCGACCCAATTTTTGCAAATACCGCAAACTAAAAAAACCTTCCCTGAGTTTCATAAAGGTACCTTACATACAATCGCCTATCATATGGAGTAAAGTCAGCCAGAAGTTTGAAAATTGTGATACTAATTATAAATGGAGAAGTTCAAAAATCTTTATATTAGCTTTATATTAGGTATATGAGGGCTCAGAGCCTTGATCCGATTCAATCCATTTCTAATACAGAGATGCAAATATTACTGCCAGGAAAGGGTTATCTCTGCATTGTATATCCTATACCTTGACCGCTATTTTCGGTCAAAAGTCAAGTATAGATATTATAGTCCACATTTCCGGTACTTGGGGGCTTGCATAGTTTTGGTTGGATTTGGACGGCCTTTCGTCATATGGTGGGGCACATTTTGAAATAATTGTTAATGCAAAGTTTTATCCCGTTAAATCAAGTTCTTCTGAAACAACTAAATGGAATTTAGAATTGTGCGATTTCAAACAGTGACATAGGAATGTAAGCCGTAACCCGTTCCAAAGACTAGAAAAACGTAACAGTCGACTGGCAAGGTTATGGCGTCTTTATATTGGGATGCGCATAGAAAAACTCTTATTGACTATCTTGAAAAAGAAAGGACCATCAACAGCGAATGTGAAGAAAAAGTAAGTGCTGATTCACCAAGACAATGCATTATGTCAGAAGTCGGTTAAAACTGTGGCAAAATTCCAAGAATTGAGCTTCGAATCGCTTCCGCATCCATCGTATTCTCCAGATCTGACCCTTAGCGACTATTTTCTGTTTTCACATCTCAAAGGAATGTCCGCTCAGAAGAAGTGTTCGTCGAATGAAGAGGTGATCGTTGAAACTGAGGCCCATTTTGAAGCAAAAAGCCATTTGTACTAAAAAAATGGTATTGAAACGTTTGAGGGCCGCTATAATCAGAGTATCACCCTGAAGAATAAAAACCCGAATTTGGCCAAAAAATGACTTTTACTTTGTGAGGCCGGACTTTTATCTTGAACTGTTATACAGCAAATTGTTAGTTTCCAAATAAACAAGGATATATATCTTCAGGCGATCACATACTATGTATGTCAATACTAAATTCAAGTACATTCTGTTATTTAAAGGAACCTTTTAATATGAAAATGGACGTATTTTTATGGTCAAGCAAGACTGTAATTAAGATCATGTAAGATATAAATTGCTTCGAGTGCAGCTTAAAATATTAATTTGTAACATACTATATACTATACAAGGATATACGAGGGGTATGTTTGGAGTTTCTCTCTTTACGTAATTACGTAAGCTCTCCTACTATCCGAACGCCAAAGTTGAGGAAAACGCAAGCCGGTGGTATGTTCTATTACTTGATAAGCAGAACACGCTCACTGATAGACTAAGTGCTGTCTTCCAAAGACCTATATTCCTCAACTTATATTTTGATGACTATTTTTGAAAAAACAAATAATGATATACATAAGTATATATAGTATTCGTAGTGAGGGTTAGAAAGTACCTAACTAAAAGTGGTCAGACTAAAGGTGACCGGGCTCTTTTATAAAATAGAATGTGGCAACCAAAGCCTGGATGAATTTGTGTAAAATATAGCAACGGCAGTTAATGGTTGAGCCGTACCTGATATGATGTGGCAATGACATAACGAATCAAGCGACAGGGGCTGCGCTGTCTTTGTGGAAATTGTATATAGTATCCGCCGGTGGAAGTGAACGAAGAAAAAGACCACCACACCGTTCGAGAGATCTAAGAGAGAAAAGGACGTATGTGTATTTTCTATCGACTTCTCAAAAACTGACGAACTAGTTTATGTATATTCAGACGAACAGGACCATGACATGAATAAGTCGACTTAGTTCGGTATGCTGATTCTTTATACAATATATATCAATTTTATTGTGTCTCCGCTGATTGCTTCTGGGTGTTACAACCTTAGCGATAAACTTAGTATACCGTGTTTAAGGTATAAAAATTTAATTTGATTACTATTTTTTAGAAGAGGACTTTAATATTTACCACATGTTAAAGTGAGCTAAAGTGAAATCCTTGCGACCGCAAATGAGTATCTCTTCTATTTTAATTATTAACAATTACTAATTAGCGCTCCCTACACTCACACATATAAACACAAACGAAGTGTCGGCGTAAAAAGTTTATTGCTTTTTACTTTGCTCTACTAATTGTACATACAAATATGTATGGTGTCTGGCAGAAGAAATATAATGTTGATGGCAGCGCTGGCTATGAGCATGGAAGTGCGCCAACACTGGGCCACTGGCAAAAGAACGATAACAATTAATTGGTATTACAGTGTGTGCACACATTATTTATGTGCGCACCATAAATTGCCGGCGCAGACAAATGTAAGTAGCGGTGTCCTACAATGTATATGCAACATAAGAGTACGTGTGTAACTGTTTGTATGGATACATAGTGAAACTTTCTCCGCAACTCTTTTGATGTCCATTCAGTTGAAAATACAAGTGACGTTGGTCAAAGTGGGTACATATCTATACAGAGGTATATACATATATAGATTACCAAATAATCCAATTACCACTCAGGCTGCGTATACATTTCGAGATCCATCTTTAAAAGTCACAAAAATTACCTAATTCCCGAAATATATCTCATGGCTCCCGCTTGGGCAGTGTCTGGTTAGAACTCATATAACTATTGAAAGATAAACATAGCTGATAGGAAAGAGTACACTAGACGTATGGTCTTATGGTTTATTCTTAGGCAGTAGGACCTTTGCTATTAAACAGTTGCTACTGAGCCAGCAATTACCGAGATCGCCTGAGGATAAATCAATAAGTAGTAATTCACAAAAAGCCAATGAGGCTCTGTCCGACCCATTCTGCAGCTAACGGGAGTTAAGGACCAGACCTAGCATGACTTCAGCAGTTCCGCTTGGAAATGGCTATTCAACGGAATGAAGAAAAATCGGACGGTGCAATATCAGAGAAATATAGCGAATGGGATTGGACCTTCTTTAAAGGATTCCAGTTATGTTTCCTTGAGTTTGGCAAGGTGAAGCCCAGCCATTTTCATGGCACTCCTGGTTCATTCCTGAATCATTCCCTGCCAATGTTGTTGCTTTGAAATGGTTGGCGGGTAACGCACTATGCTTAAGCAAGCATTTGAAGATGTGGATATGGCTGACTGAGGACATCATTCTTTATTTGGATTAGCTTTTGGTGCCGTAACATTTGCGGTACATAAATAGTTTTTTTTTAGGGAAACAAATGTTCAGTCCAAAGTGCATCTTAACCCCTGGCGCGTTGTACTAAATGAAGGCGCTCGGTAAAGTCACGCTAGAACGTCTTCAACGAACGGCTCTCACATAGCATCGTGTAGCCACTCCTAGCGGCATCTTCCCCGAGCACATACCTCCGAGAGATAGGTAGGGCGAATTCGCTATATATAAGAGGCGCACGGCTGAATCGAAGCTCAAGGGGAAGATTGAAAGGGGAGTCTTCTATCTGGAGCTCCCAACCTACTCTTGTTTCAAACTACCAGACCACTGTAGGATTTTTCAAGGAGGAGTGGAAGCTATTAAAACAGATGTCCTCAAGCGTAGTGCCGCTTTGAAGGAGGTATGCGTTCACTCCGATAACGGACTTTGAGCTCGATAAGGAGTGCATGATTCCATTAGTTTTGGCATCAAGCTATTTTCATACTAAATTTGTCGGGGTGCCTGGCCACATAATAATAGTAGGAAACTGTAAAGCGGATGAGCTCGCTAAGAAGGGCACCCCAAATCCATCACAATGGTAACGCGCTGATGTTTCCCTGAGGATGGTCACTTAAGCGCTAGTTAGCAACCAGCACTCCCAGAGTGAAACGCAAAAGGTCCATGGAACTACAAGCTCTTAGCAAGATTAACATGACCGCTATGATAGGTGTCCAAACTAGATACAGCCCCATTACTCTTGTGGTGATTTTGTGGGACAGAGCTGATCAAAGTTGCAGAGACGAAGATGAAGTGGAAACATCTACTTTACTTCGTCTTTCATGGTCCAACTTTTGCCAGACTAGGGTTGAACCATCTTGGTTGTCATTTTTTTTACGGTACAGATATTAGACAATTCCATAATTCTGCCTGGCTCTAGGTGCTTTTTAGATATACAACGGTCTTTTTGATCCGTACTTGGGAGTTCGGGCAGCGTATCTAGCAGTCCAAGTGGAATTTATTAATGGTCTATCGAATATCAGATCTGGGTATTATTTCTTTAGCTTTTCGCCAGAATTAGTGTTTTAAGCAGTCCTTAAAAGCCTTCGAATGATTATTTGATCAAAAGAGATCATTCTTTGAAACAATATTCATGATGACTTGATTTTGTTCTATTTTTTTCGAAAATCTGGGTTTAATTTACTTAGTATATTTTAAAGCGGCAGAAGATCTGCATTGTTTGATCCAAGAAAACATTCTTGAAGACGATGGACTTTATTAGAGCAAAGCCAAATCTATGGATTTTATACCAATCCAGAGTGTGAATCATGGCAAGTATCGAGTTAGCTCTGTACAAGTATGTATGTGTGTGTGAAACGCGCCATTTAGTTTCACTATTCCAGCATTTCTGGCAATTGCAGAACTTCGCTTACTGGCTCATTGCCAGTGCCATAGTGAAGCTGTGACTTCCGTTTCCGGTGTCGCTGTACGACTTTCTATAAATTCTACTACTTGTTGGCCACTTGGCTGCGAGTTGCTCTCACCAAAAGTGTTAGCCCGCCCGTCGCTAAGCCTGAGAATGCACGAGCGTGTAAGCCTGTTTGCGAGTGTATAAATGTGCCGAGAATTGTTGGCAGTTTCATTTATTTTACTAACACTCAAATTTATTTCTTTAGCTTAAATTTTTATACTATTAGTAAGCCATACAGCAACCACAGAGAATTACTTGCTACATAATGAAATATCTTATGTAGTAATAAGTATACCATATGTATATGGAAAGACTTAAAAGCCGTGGACGGGTTTTATGAATTTCTAACTAGGATACCCTAAGAGTTTTTTTAAAAGTAATAAAATACAATTTTAAATCAATATATTGTACTTTAAAATGGAGTTGCCATCTTTCGAAATAAGCTAAATTGATGAAATTATTTTTGCAATAACCGGAAGTTTAAAAAAAACTTCGTAATACTATATAATCACTGAGAATTTAATTTGAGACGAGAGTTGCCACTTTTGAAAAAATGTTGGATTAGTGTTGCCACTTTTAGAAAAAAGCGAAACCATGGAAAATATGTGTTCCAAATATAACATTCCAAAATTTATGCTAGTGGAATTTAAGTTGAGAGAGAGTTGCCACCTGTTGCAAAAAAAATTGAACATAGTTTCAGTCAACAGGAAAAAGCGAAAAAATGGAAAATAATATTCCCAAATTTATGAAATTAAAATGTAATTTGAAACAGAGTTGCAACTTGTTTAAAAATATTGGAACAGTGTTACCACCTTTAGAAAATAGCAAAACTAAGGAAAATACATATGTGTTCCAAATATTATTTTGCGAAATTTATGCCAGTAGAATTTAAGTTGACAGAGAGTTGCCACCTATTGGAAAAAATTTGAACAGAGTAGAAATCTTCAAAAAAAAGAAAAAAAAGGAAAATAATATTTCGAAAATTATGTAAGTAAGATTTAGTTTGAAACAGAGTTGCCACTTGTTGAAAAATATTGGAACAGTGTTTCCACTTTTAGAAAAAAGTGAAACCATATAAAATATATATTTCAAATATAACACTCGGACATTTTTGCAAGTAGAATTTAATTTCTGACAGAGTTGCCACCTGGTGCGAAAAATTGGAACAGAGTTGACAGCTTTAGAAAAAACCAAAACCATGGAAATAACATTCCTTAATTCATGCAAGTAGAATTTAATTTGAGACAAAGTTGCCACTTGTTAAAAAAGAATTAGTGAAATTTTACGAAATACTTATTGTACGTTAAAAAGGGTAGTTCAAAATTGTTTGAAAATAAAATTGCCAATTCGACGAGAAAGGTAAATTTAAAAAAACATTTCGAAAAATTATTTCAGGTAGCTTTAATCTTCACACGGTGTGGAGCAGAGTTGCCACCTTTTAAAAGAATAATATTAACAAAATTTTATAAAAATATACCAAAAAGTGAAAATGAGATCTGATTATCAGAATTCCGTGGAGCATCTTGAAGGAGAATTATAACGTATTTAAGAAATAAAAACTTGACTAAGTAATGGAAAATGTATACCTGTATTTGTAGAAAGTCTTCCGAGAAAAATTCTAAGAGACTCATATGTCGAAATGCATTCAAGTGATGTGAGTTGGGAGTCACCACCTAACGAAACAACTGAAACTGAACAATATATTATAAAAGATTTACCAAAAGTACCGAAGTCTACATCGACAAGCGGCTCACAGATCCTATAAAATACATGAAGGCAGATCCATTTCAAGATTCATTAGTTTTTTTTTTTAGAAAAATACAGAAACTAAAATTTAATGAAAAAGATTTATTATCATTTGAAAGGACATTCTTTCTTTTTTGAAGATTATCTCTTTCAAATGTTGGCCGCACCTACGTCTCAGGTGCTCTATCCGTTGAGTTAATTGGCCACCTCGCTGAACAAAATTTGGCTCGAAAACGACGAATCTTCTGGGAAAGGTCGAGTTCTGTTTAAGTCACCCATGATATGGTGTATACCTAAACTATCTGTATGACGAGCTGAGTTGATTTAGCCCTTTCAGTCCGTCGAGCGGCTTCGCAAACTAGTCCCTCAGTTTTTGAGATAACGATCTGAAAATTTGCACACATGATTTCCTCCCCAAAAAGCTGTTCATTTATTGGGACCGCCCACGTTGGACCACTATGGCTTATAGCTGCCATATAAACCGAACGATCGGAATCAATTTCTTGTACGAAAACTTCTTTATTTGTGTTTTCTAGGTTCGGCGCAACTGAAGTTAAAACTTCTTCCCGTTTTTACTTTTATTGTGAATAAAAAATCTTCGTTACCCATCGTATTTGTCTGATAGCATTAATTACATAAGTTTAAGCAGCAAAGCAGTTACGTCTTCTTCTGTATATATATTTTTATGCTGACTGGCAGTAAGCCGATTTGAGGCATCATTTAGAAGCTAATTATTTGTTATCTTAGTGTTGTGCTTGAATGAAAACGAGCGGATTCGAGGAATGTTCAAAGTAATGATTTTCTTGTTACGAGTATTACTTTTTATACAAAGAAGGGCAGGCGAAATTTTAAGGTTGCGTATTAATTGATGTTGAAAATAACAGAAAGGAGGCTTTAATATTGAAATTTACCAGGGAGTGCTTAAAAATATATTTAGGCTTTGCTGATGTAGTCACGGTCTCGAACAGAGTGTAAGTATTAGATAGATAAAGCCCTTCTGGAGCTATGTCTACTATATTATATTTGATTCTTAACAATTTAGGAGTTCACAGTATGACCAGAATCTTACATAGCACATTCTAAGCAATTTTTTGATAATTTTTACTAATCTTTTTCAAGTCTTCTCCACTTACTCAGCTATTATTTATAACTTAAAGTCCTATCTGAACAAGCTTATTTACCATATAAAATTCAAATCCTTTAGAATATCCACAAATTGGCTTTATTTAAAAAAGAAAATACCCTCAATTGGTTGCGTGCGCGCTTGCACGCAACTCACGAGGCAACGATGATAAATGAAACGTCTTGGCAGTCTGGCAAGTTCGTAAGTCAAACTGACTAACACACGGCTGGTGGAAGGTCAAGCGATTTCAATAGAAAATGCTCGACAGCAATTTGCACGCTTTCAGTTAGCACGCTACATGGATGGATGAAACGTATATTTTTGACTTTTGAAGAAAAGAAAGAAGAACCTGCGCTTTGTCAACGCGTGCAAGTCACAGCAATAGATGCAACAGTTATGGTGGGTGCTTCTTTTTTTAGTATCTGCGCAGCAATTTAAAGATGTGCAACAAATGGAAGTGCAGGTCGTGTAGGCAGGTCTTCTGGAGCGGCCGTTGAAATAATTTTTATGAATATAAGAAATTGATAGTAATTCAAATGTTTAAGTTTCCTTTAAATGCTGATATCAAAATAGATACGATAATATGATACGTTCATTAAAGCCACTTTAAAAAACAAATCCTAGTTAATTGAATTGAATGAATTGAATGTCAAGGAGTATGTACTCGCTATTCTATATCTTATACTATTTTTTTTAGATTTACAACAGTTGCGTGTTCGATTCGACATTAGCAAAAGTTCAAAGATTGTTAAAAGCTTCAAGCCTGCAATCGATTTATTTTTATACACTACACTGTATATAAAGCAAGCAGAAGGTTTCAAGACCGGCTCAATCCATTTAACAAACTAATTCGACCTTGTCAGTGTGCCTTCAGGCCTGGAAAATAAACAAATAACCAGATATTCATCATTCGACAAATCTTGGTAAAGACCGAAAAGAGAAAATCGACACACACCTCCTTTTCGTCGATTCCAAAGCTGCTTTTGACGGCACGGAAACGAGCTGCCTTTATGCCGCAATGTCTGAAATGTCTTCTATCCGTTCTATACCAAACGAGATTTCAAAGAAGGCGACTACCTATCTACACATTTATGCCGCGATGATATTGACATCCTTAGCTTCAACATCCGCACCGATAATTCTGATTCCTACAGACTGGATAAAAAAGAGAGCAAATCGTTCTAGTAGTGAACGAGAGCAAGACGAAATATCTCCTGTCATCAAACAAAAAGTTATTGCACTCACGGTTAGGCTCCCACGTCTCAGTCCTTGGTAATAAAGTTTTTCTCTGTTATCAGTGTGGATAAAATTAAACTGGACTATTCGGATCTTGTCATAACTATAGTATATACTAATGGAATATGTTTTAACAAATTTATTGAGCTGGCTAATGTCTATTCCATCCGGATTTAGAAAGCATGGTAATCTAGATACTTCAGCCTTGGTCTGGCGAAAGCTGGACAGTGGAGAAGAGAGTATTGAGATGTTTCCCCCATTTTCCTCCCTTGTTAAGTTGCATCCTCCAAAATCTTTAGCCTCTTATCGTCAGTGCCAAAAAACATTGTCTAGTATAGTCTTGCAAAAAGCAAACCTAAAAATTTTACGTTCCACTCTGGGCGCGAAAGCTTTCGCAACTCCAAAGTGCCGGGCACCCCAAGGCTTAGTGAGCGATATAAAGGGTTTTCAATAAGAGCGATTGAAGTTTTTTTTTTAAATAAAACAATAATGGTTTAATTCGCTGTGTGACTTGTGGCACCGTCCGTTGGAAGCACATAATGTCCAAGTCCATACCATCCAATTCCTGCTAAAAATATTCAGTTATCATTGAGCGGGAGAGATTCCCATTCACAGTAACGTGCCGGTCTTGATCATCCCAATCACGCCGCCGGCCAACAAACCGCACCAAACGGTAATTTTTTTGATTTGTAACGGTGACTCATGGAGTACGTGTGGATTGCTGCCTGACCAATAACGCATATTTTGCTTATTGAAGAATCCATTCAGCCAGAAATGAGCCTTATCGCTAAAGATGATTTTTCGATGAAAATCCGGTTCATTTTCAATTTGCTGCTCAGCCCAATTCACGAACATACGACGATTCTGGGGGTCAAAAGATTTCAATTTAATCTTGTAAGGATGTAGGCCAATGTCCTCTTGCAAAATTCATTTAAACGACGTCACAGAGATGCCCAACGCTTGAGAACGACGTGTGAGAGTCTGATTTGGGTCCTTCTCAATTGAAGCGGTAGCCGCAGCAATATTCTCGAAACTACGGACACTTTTTTACCTCATGGGCACCAAAATATTTTGTACTATGCCTGTGGATTCAAATGCTTCCACTAGACGCTCAATATTTGATCTGACAGGATGATTATGACGACCATAAATTGGACATAATGCTCTTAAAGTTGAGGCCACTGACTCCGAATTTTGGTAGTAAATTTTAATAATTTCAACTATTAGTTGGATCGTATACCTTTCCATGATGAAATGGCAAACTTTATTGAAGAGAAATGTCAATGAAGTTTTGCAACATCATATTGAAAAATCCTTTATTTCAATAGAATTAAGCGTCAATATCAGTTTAATACAGTCACGTTTGACCGTGTCGTAAGTAAACTACTATATCTGTCCCTCACCGACAACATAAGAATATTTCATACCAAAGTGGTTGAAATTCATTAGCAATTGCTGCTATTTGATAATTATTGCTAATTTGCTTAAATTTCCTTCACTTTGCATACTATTTTTAAAACCGTTTTATTACAAGCTTTTACAGTGAGGTTTAAATAGTGTGGTATTTGTATTTGCAAACCCTAGGGTTTGAATAAAATCATGCAGTGTGCATTTACAACTCATTTACACCGTTGACTTTATATAATTTAAACTTTCAGCCGGATTGTTTTTATAAAATTTCGCGCTATTAAACGGAAAATAAAAACTCATTTGAAATTCATTGCATGCAAAAAGCAGCAAAGTGGAATTAATGAAAGCACAACAAAACAAACGAAGAAAGCGAATAAATAAAATACCGTTAAATTGCATTTTTACGGAACTTTTTCAATATAGTTGCAGTCCAGCTGGTGAAATATTGGCGCCATGCCATTT
>NC_064303.1:90374772-90413424 GCF_023373825.1 Bactrocera dorsalis
TGGCGCCATGCCATTTAATTTGTTATGCTGAAGCGTTTGCCATGGAAATGATTGCACATATGAGCAAATATTTAATTGTCTCAAACTGTGGTAGCATGCAGGGGGTATAGGAGGTCGCGTAAGCCTTTTGCACTAGAAAAATTCTGTATAAGGAACCTCCTACGACGTACTAATAATCAGGAGTTCTTAAATCATTTGGTCAAAATATTGTGGAGAGGGAGGCTTACCGCTAACGCCAGGAGATAAAGAGAAGAGATATTTATTGGGTTATATCAAACTATATTGGACAGAAATACTCACAGCGGATATTAACATGATACGATGAACCTCTAGGAACTTCGTGTGTTTTACCATGGGTTCCATAAGCTCATAAGATATGCTGATGAACAGTTGGCAATTCTCTATAAAGAGACAGAGAAAGGCAAAGGTGATGAAAGAGGCCAGATTGTAGACCGGCAACAAAGTGGATCATCCACTGCGCCCTCAAGCTCGGGTCTGATTTCCAGCCGAGCATTCCTCCGCAAGAAAAATTGTGGATATTATAAAGTATTGTAATTCCACGCTGCCCATGTACGATTGACGAGTTACGCGGCTCGAGAGAACTGAGCAATATTATGGACAAGCGCTGATGCTGCTAAACACGGAGTCCCTCGGCCCTCTCAAAAAGTCCAAGGATACCATTAGCTTTGGTTTCGATAGGATAGCACTAAAAATGTTCCCAGTGAATGACAGGGCGGAGGGCCTACAATCCCCTAATGCCATAGATGAGAACGTCGGGGACGATGCAGCGACCGTGGTGTTAGATCCGATCCTACTGGACCTAGCCAGTAAGAAAGGTGGATCGTCAGTTGTCGAATCCGTCTTCAGTTTGGAAAAGCTCTTCAAGGAGGAGTAGAAGAAACATTGCATTGAACTAGCACTGTTGGAGAAGAACTTGTAAAACGAATTTTCTTCAAGTTAATCTCGAAGATGCAAAATGTGGAACCCGTGAACTTACTGTTCCGCCTAGAATGACCCCTTTAATACTTTCATTCCATTTCAAAATACTTGTATTACCAGGTCACCGAAAGCATGGGGGGAAAACTCGCTGGAGAAGAGAGTGTGGCACATTTTTTTGCGGATGAATCAAGCTTGTGATTAGAGTTGATGGAATATTACATTGTCGAAAACTTTCCATCACCTTTAGCTTTCGGAGTGGAGTTGGTTTTCATAAAGGAAGCAATGGATATACTGCTCCGTCAATATAGCCGGAATTGCTAAGGCCGCGAAAGTTGCTAGTAGACACTGAGAAGATGGGTATCTAAATGAGCATGTCAACCGTTTGAATCAAATGCCGAAATAACATCAAATGGTCTTTTCTCTGCCTTCGTACCTGCAAAGAAGACATTGAAAGGAAAAGACCGACTAACGTCTGGTTTAAGACATGGGGGAGATTTGATTTAGAAGTCTAGTGTTGTGCGCTATTCATCAGCACCAGTTTCGCGATGCTTGTTTTAAAAGCTGCTCGGAAGACGATGGAGTTGAAAGCTCCCGAAATGTTTTTCTTGATGGATATAAGGCAATCTGCCGACACTTCAAATTAATTTACACGTGTGATATCACAGGATTTTTGTGGCTAATGGAACGGTCCAAAAAGTGAAATTTTCTGCTTATTGAAGTGTTCTGTCAATACATGCGTTGATTGATGCGATGTGTGAGAAGAGGCGCAGTCTTGTTGAAATTTTGCCAAATGTTATCATGACGCGATAACGCTCGCTTTTGACGGTTACGGTCTCACCGGCATCATTTTGAAGACATAAAGATCGATGATTCCACTGGGCCAGAAACCACACCAAACCATTGTTTTTCCTGAATGAAAGGTCAGCTCTTGAATCTCTTCAGGTTGCTTCTTGTCGTGCGGAAATTTTGCTTGAATACATTCCCATTGAGCCAGAAATGGGCCTTATCGATGAAATAAAACGCCGATTCTTCTTGGAACTTTTCAAGAGCCCATGAGCGAAGCGATAGCGCTTATTGTATTTTGTACGCTTTAAATTTAAGATCTCGACGTAAAAGGCGCCAAGTCGTTCCATACGTCAGTCTCAGTTGCTGTGAACGATCCCGAAGATATTTTAAAATCTAATTTTTAACTGTTTCTCGTACTAAAGAGACCTGAGCTTAAGAGAAAATCTATTGGGGACCAGCAGGAAAATGCAGCGAAGACTAGACAGTTTGCTATAATTGATGTACCTCATCGACTCATAGAAAGATCATTTAGATCTCTATAAATAATAAGAATATAATTAGGGGTTTCCTAAGGTGTCATAAAGTTATAACTTATAACGATTCAAAAACATAGCATTGAGAATTGTGAATGTGTAAATTCATTTTTGTATGAAATCCAACAACAATTTTTTTAAACAAGTGAAAAAACTTATAATTTTACGATTTTACGACGCCTTACGACAGGTTGTGAGTACCCCAAATGTTTAAAACTTTTTACCAACCACAAGAGCGCTTTCTTTGCAACCATTTGGTGAAAAGATAGGATAAAAAGTTCCACAAGTATGATGTATAGGTAAGACGAAGTATAAATACATCCGAAACAACAAAAACAATTAATACTAATCTGAAAAGCAAGCTTTTCCTTCTAGTATTTGTGTAAGACTCCAACTCGCGCTTCAGTACTTCTTTCGTACTGATTAATTTAGCTATTTGCTGTTTACCGAATGAACGCTAAGACAAATGAAAAGGAAGATAACTATAAAACCACGAATTTGTATTTGATGAAGGTGCTCATTGCCGCAAACGGGAAAAGTTTTTCGCAAATCTCTGCGAAATTAGCTGCAAATGGTACGAGCGAAAGATAAAAATGTTAAAATGTAAGTGAACGTAAACACACGCACACACACACCCACACCATTAGCAACATGCATAACAACAACAATGTTGGTGGGAACTACTTAGAGAAGCTGCGCGCATAATCTGCTTAAAAAAGCAGCTGTTCAACCAGCTTCGCCTACAATGCTAACAATTGTGCATGAAGCACACATACACACATAATACTTATATATAACGTTAGTCTGTGTGAGTGTGTTGCTGCATATCTAATCCCTAAAGGCGCTAATAAAGTTTGTTGCAGCTCCATAGTCTTAGCATTTATCGCTAAGCCACATACATACATTTACTTGCAGATAAATTATATGGAAACTTTTGACCCAACCACTTAAGCAATCTTTTTCGCCGACTCGCAGAGACTCGTATTTGTATTTTTAACTTTTTATAACTGCACTTTTCTAGTCTGTCATTCCGAGAATTTTAATGAACAAGCGCTCATTCGAGAGAGATTAGAGTGAATGCGAAAGTTTTTCTTTTTTCTTTTCATTTCGTGTACTTATTACAATGGATACAAGTTCGATAAGAATTCCGTTCCTATTTAAATTCTATATGCGGTGCCACTGGGCGTATGAGTAACATTCAAATGCAAGTGAAAGGTATTAAGGTAATGAAGGAAACGGGCTAGAAGGCTGAGGCAATACAATCAGTTCATTAAGTCAATTTTCATATTATAAGACAAGGGTTATGAAGAAAAATCATGTACCATACATATGAAAGGACGTGATGTGCACACTTAATCTGAAGAGTATTCAATGTAGTCATCATTTCAGGTTTTTTGAAGTTCAATAAATTGATAGAATTTGTTCATATTTTCTATGAAAAATATTTGTGCCATGTAGGCTTAAGCTTAAATATTATTTATAACTAACTTATAAGTGTTTACCTTTTCAATCTTCGCACAGTTTTTTCTTTGCTTTCGCCAGAGCCTACAAGGTTTCATGGACAGAAGAGATACGCAGCAGCTCCAGCCAACTGACAACGTTTTTATAATAGACTATGCATCTGCAATGAATTAAAATAATCATTAAAATAAGTCCCTTCTAATCGGTTGATCTTATTTGGATAAATATTAATTCTTTTTCCAGTTTTCGAAACGCTTTTCATAAGTACTTTTTGGGATGGCTTTCTGCTCCTTCAGCAAATTTTCTTCTATCTATCAACTTCAGTTTGGCGAACAAGAAAAAAAAAAGTAAATCGGGGCCAAATCTACTAAACAATTTGGTATATCCATGGTTTATAATACATTTTTGGCTTTAGATTCGGTTACAATCGTGGGCCAATGCGATGATGCATTATTATCGTGTAAAGTTCATGAAATGTTCTTCCACAATTCCGGTCGTTTTCGACCGATGTTCTCACGCAAAAGCCAAATTGAACTCCATATTGACCGCCTGTCCCTCCGGAACAAATTTACGATATCAAAAAAAAAAAAAAACAATGATCATCATTTAATTTTTGAGCGGCTCTGGCAGGGTTATTTAGATGTCGGCTAGATTTTTTCCCTCCGTTCTGATAATTATTGACTTGTTGTTACTGAGAGATGTCGAGCTATCTTGCCATCTCTCTAGCACTTGCCAGACGATCTTAAAACACCATATCTTTCACATTTTTAATACTTTCATCAGTTGAAAAGATCGAACGTCGTCCAGAACGAGACATGTCTTCAAAGATCGTCTCTCGACCATCTGTGAAGGCCTTGTACCACTCGTAGGCTTGTGTTTTTCATAAAACTGAATCACCGCAAGCCTCTTGGCATTCGATTTCGCATACGAAATTTGTTTGAAAAACTGAGGTGTATAGACCTTAGTAGCTGATGTAAGCAAATTGGTCGACAGTTTGCTCTCGTATTTGGCTCAGTAATTAAGGATAGTCTTACCATTAATAACAAAATGTATTCTTTTAAGATCATTTTTAAAGGAAATTATAATTACAATTTTCTGGTACTTTATGTAACAATGAGTATGATAAAAAAAACAGGTAAAGGAGATAAATAACAATCAAAGAATAAAAAATTTAGTTTTTGTTCTGAGTTAATTAAAATCTGCTTATGTACTCTATGAGACCTGGGCTAATTCGTGGATCAGTAACGCACATTTTCGGTATCAAATTGCAGCATATTCAATATTATACTTTGTATTTGTTTTGCGTATATGTCCTACTTACGTATTAACCGATATTTAAGGTATAAAGTCAACAGAACGTCTAAAAATTTTATATAATTGTTATCAGTTACCTTATAAAAAGTAATACACGGGTAAATATTTATCCATTTTAGTCCAGTTCACTGTTTTTGGAGAAAGATTATTCCAGATTTTCATTAAGATTCTTACATATTGAGCAAAAGATGCGAAATAAAGTCAAAAGGAAGTTCTAAGATATTTATATTTAATATACAGGAGGGAAGTATACTAAGGGAAGGGAAGTATATACCCGATTTAACCCATTTCTGGCACAAGGACATGTAGGTACCGCCAAAATATTCTTCCTGACTGTCAATACTAAACCTTAAACCAACCATATTCACTGTGATCCACATATTTACTTACTGGGTCCTTGAAAAGTGGAGCTTACAAAAGCGCTCCATGAATCCATAGATAGTGTGAAAGCAGTCCTGGATAATTTTAAGCTGGAACCGCCAGCAGTGGCAGCAAAGCGACAGAGGTGAGAGTCCGTTTCCACAACAGTCAGGTCTAAGTAATCGGAACGGACCAGCATTTTTATCCGGCCAAGCACTGTCAACTTTGTCGACTTTTCCGACGATACAACAAAAAGACAAGGAAGTAACGCTCGCAAAATCATTTTCTACTGTGGCTCGAATCTGCATTATCATTGGTATGCTGGATGAGGGAGATCCCGAAAGAAGATTTCTCAGATTTCATTCGAAATAGGTGCAAGCTGCGCTGACAAACGTGACACGGGAGGTATCCCGGGTCCGCCACCGTCATGCACAGATGCCGGCTGACACCAAGGCCAACTGAAAATGATGGCTTGTGACGACGAGAGATCGGTCGTTCTATACAAAGCCATTATCATCGGAGCTAAGCTGCAAGCGGTAGACAAAAAGAATAAGGAATATGTTACAGCTTACAAAGGAATCCATTGAACCTTTGGCGAAAAGTATCGGAGAGTTAAATTACGTATTGGATATGAGAATCACTAGCTACAAGTCGAGCGACAATGCTGCAGAGCATCTATCATAGGAAAACAAGATGAACGAAGACGAGGAAGATCCTATGAAGTTCCGATCGATGTTGAAAGTATGCAGCAATGTGAGAGTTTTTCGGGGTCTGAACTTTTGGACAGGCTCTCAAAAATTTTTACTGAGAGGGAGCTAAGAGGTATATACTTTGTTCTCTTAATTAGGATGATTTTAATATGATATTTTGGGTACTTCGTAAAGTGTAGGGCTGACCTCACTCTCCTTACGCTTTCGTCGCCACTGGTGCTGTCCAATTTAAACTGCAGTTGTATTTGTAATTATAAAGTGGAAGAGGAAAAAGCACAGGAGAGACATAATTTCATAATTTTAATGATTTTTCGAAACTCCACACTTGTCATTACGTAATATTTTGTGGTTAAGCAAAACTCCGTGGACGAGTAGCCTGCAGCGTTATGTTCACAAGCCAGCTGCGCTACACTAACAAAGTTTAATCATTAATTATGGCGCTTGAAAATTGAGCAAATCAAAAAAGCATAAACACGCAAAACTATCCGCAAGCGCAGAACTCGTTTGAAAAATTTCCGCTTGATGAGTACAAGTGTGCATGTGTATATGTGCGTGTGTGAGTGTGTGTGTATAGCTGGCAAAACAGTTGTGTGCACTTGTGGCATCATTTGGTTAGCCGGTTGCATAGTTTGTGGACAAGTTACTTAGCCTTTTGCATTTTACATTTTGCATTGCTGCAGCAAATGTTGATTTCAAGTTGTTTGTTTGTTGTTTTGCAACTTTGCAACTTGTTTACGTTCTGCACCTGTATCCCCCCGGTTCGAACCACTACAACGACCATGTGACATGTGGACTCGTAGATGCGGCCACAGCAGCAGTTCGTGTTGCAACATACATAGTACGTTTTTGCATCATAAATCACGACAATAATCTACTGCGTCGCCTTAGTAGCCACAAACCAACTTTTGCAGTTGAGAAAACATCGGAAAATATTAACTTTCGGTCACATGTAACATGCGCAGTGTTCGTATGGGGCAACATTACTAAAGGCAGAGCAGCGAAAATAAAAAAACGAATATTGCAAAAGCTCACGCATCAATTCACCATTATTTAGTTGTGCAGTTTTTGAGAAAAGTTGTGATAGCAAATTGACAAATTTTCAGATTTTGTTTGGCATTATATATGATTTGGGGTTTATAGCCTTGCTTCCTTTATGTCCAAGCGTTTTATAAACTCTCTTTGAATATGTGACTAAAGCTAGACAACCAATATAAAACATTTTTGCTGGATTGACATGTGAAGACATGAATTGGTGGAACTTCATATTTTCGTTTAAGGTGTCCAATAAAACCCGAAGATGAAAAATGTTCCCCTCTCCGTATCATAACTAAAGATTTCAATAGCTAAAACATACATATCCATTAGTTATGGATGGAATTAATCTCAAATTTGCCGTTACTTATGCCTTAACACTGATATGATGAAAGAAATGGGGATAACTATAATGCTTTGATGACGAACAACGTCAATATGATCATCAACATCAACTGATAATCAACACGTCAGTAAAATAGAAGAATTAAGGCTTGAAAATAGACGAATAATAGTCACATATCTTACTGGCATCGTAAAAATATTGGAAAGATCAGTGACAACCATTTTGAACTATCATTTGGACCTAAGAAAAGGGTAAGACACGATCGGTTGCAAAATAACTAAATTTTTTCGAAAAAAACAGCGTCACGTTAACGTCTGTGAAAAATGCTTTCCGACTACCAGCATAAAACGTATTATTACTGGCGATGACCCTATGCTTACAATCCGATCAATCGGCTGAATATCGTAGCAAAGGTGAAACAAAAACCCATATGAACTTGACAGCGCAGCATGTACAACTGTCGTGACCTCACAAAAATAAAGACAACTGGCGAAGTTTTGTGGAGAAGAAGAAGAAGAGGATTCCGGTAAAATACCATGACTTATGAAGTAATATGTATACCCGTGATAAGGTTTAAATCTTTACCACTAAAGCACATACCTGCCATATAAGATGAGTCGAGTTCACATTGTTTGTTTTTTCTTTAGAGACCCCCATTATTTTCTACGAATACTTTGTCATATCTCAAACATGCGTTTCAGAAGTTCATGTATTCTGCACGGTGGGCCATCTAACGTTTTAAATTTGAATTATCTATATTTCGAGATTGTAAACGTCAAATACCATTCGGAAAGTGACAGATATTCAGTAAAAAGTCTAAAATTTACGAAATGGGTCGCTATTCACTAGAAGAAAACTGGGAAATATTGAAAACTTTTTTCCAAAGTGGTGAGTCTTCAACCCAAACTGTGAGAAATTTGGCAAAAAAAATGGACAGACAAAAAGTGCCAGTTCCATTTATGCAACAATTTGTTAAGCGTGTGTGTGAAACTGGTTCGTTAGTGGATAAGCCAAAACGCCAACGTTCATTTCCCGCGCATTCAACTGAAAATATTGTGACTGTGGTTGAAAATGTTAGTGAGAATCCATCCACCTCAACTCGCCGTCGAAGAAGAAGTAAACATTCCGCGAACAACTTTGCGACAAGTTTTGAAAAAAACCACGCTATGAAGCCATATAAAGTTCAATTGGTGCAACAGCTGAAGCCGCTTGACCACCCGAGCCGTCTACAGTTCGCAGATTGGGCAGAAGATCGTTTGACCGAGGATGGTCAATTTTTGGCGAAAAATCATCTTTTCGGACGAGGCTCATTTCCACCTCGATGGTTACGTTAACAAGCAAAACTGTCGCATTTGGGGCACAGAAAACCCGCACGTAATCGTCGAGAAGCCAATGCACCCAGCACGAATCACTGTATGGTGCGGATTTTGGTCTGGTTGAATCATCGGCCCATTTTTCTTCGAAAATGAAGAAGGAACCGTAACAATCAATGGTGAGCGATAACGCGCAATGCTAATCGAATTTTTCTTCAAGCAAATTGAACAGGAAGACTTGGACAACATTTGGTTCCAGCAGGACGGCGCTACGTGCCATACAGCAAACGCTACTCTCAATCTTTTACGCCCTCTCTTCGAAAATCGCATAATCAGCAAAAGAGGTCATGTAAATTGGCCTCCCAGAAGTTGCGATTTAACTCCGTTGGACCATTTTCTGCGGGGAGCTCTTAAAGATAAATGTTGCGCCAACCATCCAGAAACAATTCAAGATCTAAAGTACGAGATTCAAGCTGATGTTGCTGCCATAAGGCCTGAAACCATCGAGAAAGTACTCCAAAATTGAGTGGATCGGATAAGCAACTGTAAACTCAGCCGTGGTGATCATTTGTCCGAAATTGTTTTCCACAAATAAATTTCATAAAACAACGTTTTTAACGAATGATAGACCTTTGAAAAATATTAAGCCGACTTTTTAAATTTAAAATTTTATATGGCCCACCCTTTACCATACATAGCTACGAGAGAATCAGATATAGCAAGAGTTGAATAATATATAATACATTATCGACAGCATCAAATAGACTTCTAGATCTTTTGTAGTTGAAATATACTTATGCTAAATGGTACCGATGTATCCACTTTATATATTTTCAGCCTTTCATTCCATTTGTAATGCTGCTATTTCTTTTTTCTGCTAACTGAAGAAACACAAAAACTTTAGCACTACTTTGGCGGTTCGTTTGTTTATACTGATGGTTTACCGTTAAATATTTTAATATTGCTGGGGATTGGGACCGAACTTATGTAGGTTTTGCTTAAAGACAGATCCAGCATGATCTTCGAAAAAAATTTTTAAGGATCTCTTCAATAAGTTTAGTCTGCTAGTAGTCAAGTTCTTTTTTTTATCCAACATAGTTCCCCTCAAAGGTAATACATTTTTTACAGCCCCTCTATAATTTTCAATACCGATTTGTCTTTTACTACAAAATATGCCTTCTGCCCAGCGGTGATTATTTTAAGAACTGAGAACATGAAAAAGTCGCTGGAGGTAAGATCGGGAGAATATGTCGGACGCGTAAGCAATTTGAAGCCCAATTTATAGATTGTGGGCATCGTTTTCACTGACATTTCATCGTTTTCACTGCATTATTTCACCCTTCAAGCGGTTCAATACGCTATGACAAGCCGATGTTGATGGTTCAATAAAAGTTATTCCATGCGCATCCCAAAATACAAACGCCATAACCGACTGTTGCATATTTCCACTATTTGAAGCGGCTTTATCGTCAGCAGTCCACTCGGATGAGTGTCGACTAGACTTCGGAGTAAAATGATGAAGCCATGTTTCATTCCTAATCAGATATATACAAAAAAACTGGGGTTTATTGCGCTTAAACATCTACAACCACTGCTCCGAATCATGAACTCGTGCGTCACCCATTTTACAAAGAGCATTCTTATTCCCAATATTGTTTGGACTGCCTGCTATCTCGAACGACTTCACTTTATGGTTATTCAAAACTAGCTTTTGGACTTTTTTGATGTTTTCGTTCTGCCATGTTCACCATGTCTAAACTTAGCGTACCAATACTTGATGATTTATTTTCTTGGGGCAGTGTTCGGAAACTTGCCATCAAGCCAAGTTTGTTGTTCTACAGTATTTGTGTTCTTCCGAAAGCAATATTTTAACAAAACTCGAAATTCCTTTTTACTCATTTTTTCGAAATAAGGAAAGTTGCTTTACTCAAAATGATATAATTTCCAAACTAATGATCGGACAGCTGTCAAATTTTACACGCGCCTTTTGAAGGTTAGTGCTAATCGTATGGATTTAGTTCTAAAGGGTGATTTTTTAAGAGCTTGATAACTTTTTTAAAAAAAAACGCATAAAATTTGCAAAATCTCATCGGTTCTTTATTTGAAACGTTAGATTGGTTCATGACATTTACTTTTTGAAGATAATTTCATTTAAATGTTGACCGCGGCTGCGTCTTAGGTGGTCCATTCGGAAAGTCCAATTTTGGGCAACTTTTTCGAGCATTTCGGCCGGAATAGCCCGAATTTCTTCGGAAATGTTGTCTTCCAAAGCTGGAATAGTTGCTGGCTTATTTCTGTAGACTTTAGACTTGACGTAGCCCCACAAAAAATAGTCTAAAGGCGTTAAATCGCATGATCTTGGTGGCCAACTTACGGGTCCATTTCTTGAGATGAATTGTTGTCCGAAGTTTTCCCTCAAAATGGCCATAGAATCGCGAGCTGTGTGGCATGTAGCGCCATCTTGTTGAAACCACATGTCAACCAAGTTCAGTTCTTCCATTTTTGGCAACAAAAAGTTTGTTAGCATCGAACGATAGCGATCGCCATTCACCGTAACGTTGCGTCCAACAGCATCTTTGAAAAAATACGGTCCAATGATTCCACCAGCGTACAAACCACACCAAACAGTGCATTTTTCGGGATGCATGGGCAGTTCTTGAACGGCTTCTGATGCTCTTCACCCCAAATGCGGCAATTTTGCTTATTTACGTAGCCATTCAACCAGAAATTATGTAGACCATAAATCGGACGTAAAGCGCGAAACACATTTCGAACCGAACACTGATTTTGGTAATAAAATTCAATGATTTGCAAGCGTTGCTCGTTAGTAAGTCTATTCATGATGAAATGTCAAAGCATACTGAGCATCTTTCTCTTTGACACCATGTCTGAAATCCCACGTGATCTGTCAAATACTAATGCATGAAAATCCTAACCTCAAAAAAATCACCCGTTAGTACCGCCATCTATGCATACTCGTACATATGTCAGGCCGAGGACTTTTAATTTTCCCCTTAAATAACGTCCGTGTTTGATGAAAATTTTAGCTTAATGTCTTAGATAGATCCCCTCGTCGCATATGTACATTTTTTTTGTTTGAGTCTGAGGAATGTCGGGCAAAAAAAAAACATCAAACAAATGTCTATAATCAAAATTGAAGAGAATTGCTTACAGATTGGAATCGACATTAACACCATAAAAGTTCAGGACTCAAAAATATATTCCTTTCAAGTATATAATCTTTAATTTTTACATTATTGCTTCTATACCTAAGTTCCTTTCTGGAAGTAAAGTCTACCCTCTAAAACATTGTGAGCACATGTTTTCTAGTTGTTTTTAATATGTACTTAACCCAAAATAACTAAGTTCTATAGAAGAAAACACCCAGATAATGAATTACCTAAATTACTTCTAGAGTTTGAATCATATTAACCACTTTACTCGTTTCTAATCGCCGTCGAACATTCACTTAATCTATCGCTTGCCATATTTCAAGTGCTTTGCTTAAACACACGTGGCTAAATTGAGATGTATTTTCATACATATGTATGTATGTTTGAAATTAGCATAATCATATTAAACTACCTAAACTCTATAAATATTCTTTGCTGCCAACTCACCTATTTCTACTCACACGCATATACTCGTACTACACATACTTGAATTCTCATCCTTGAATGAAATGACGAACAAGGCTGAAGTTTTGTATGTAGAATTTTTGACTGGAATGAAAGTGGTCCGAAAGAGCTAGCTTACTATTTAAAGCAATACAATTATTAGCTTAAAATAGAACTGGATGAAAAGTAGCAGTTTATACCTCGAGATTGCTTACTAAAGTAAAACTGGTCCGAAAAAACATCAAACGAATCGAAAAATACCAGAGAGTTCTACTTATTATGAAACGAATTATTAATAAATTGTTTTTTTTTTTTTGGATTTCAAATATATATTTCCAGTTAAAATTTCAAAACTTTGTCTTGCATTTAAAGGAAAAAAGTCTCTATAACCCTGATATGTAGCGCTACAGTCAAATCCAGTACCAGATTTTGCGCTTGGCATACAACTAGCTTCAATACGAGTTTGTAAAGGGAAAACAAATCATTGTTGCTCGCAAGTTATCCGCTAGATGGCGTTAGAGTCGATCAATCGACTTATAATCAATGAAAATCTAGCAAAGAAATTCTGCTAACCACTTTCACTTGTGTTGTGTACTAGTTTTAAAGCAACTAGTTTGAAACTGGCTCGTTTCACATTAGTTCATGGTAGAACTGCAACCTAAATCCACTTGCGTGTCTATCCTCACCAATTTCTGCATGCATAAGCCTCATTTCGACTTGCATAATAATTTCAGGCCATCCTTTCTTGAATTGCAAAAGTGTGATGAATTGCTTTGCTTTGAGTTTGTCTAGTGGATTTCTGGTTGACTTTTTAAATGGAAACTGTTGAGTGTATGCAAAGCTTACCTGGTGATGTTTTGCATAACAAATCATTCGAAGCAGAGTGGAACTTCTGATTAAGAGACCGAGTAGGTGGAGCAAAAGGCACACGAACGTAGTGAATATGTGCCAATTTACTTATCACCGAAGTGTATGAAAGCGTATGGTGCGTTGGTTGTAATGCACGGTTGGTGATTGGACGAGCAATAAGGAAGTTTATAGGGTAACTTTACACACTATGGGAATATTTTTTGGTAGAAAATAAATGTATTTCCATGCCTAGCATTTTTCAAAGTTTTCGAGATATCCAAAGTACAAATATCTTTTGTGAATTAAAATAGTAGTTTTCGACACTAGAGAAGGTAATCAGAGATCTCTGGTCACTACATGTAGAGGTAAAGTAGCACATAACATACGGAAATCTGTCCTCCGGTAAATGAAAATGGAAATAAACATTATCAGCAGCAGTTAAACTTATCACCTTATAAACCGCGGGATATATCAGAACTAATGGAAATGGAATGGAAGGGATGAGATCAAAGCATAATATCAACCAGCAGCCATATACTGCTATTCTGAATCCCTTTTAAGAAATAAGATTTGAAATAAGTTAGTCTTCCATGGACAAAAAATATTGGTAAAAAATAGTAAGACTTTTTAGAAACAAAGTCAAACCAGGTCAAAAATCCGGGTTGCGTTGATCTTAACATGACCTATCGTGCAAAATATTCGGCCAGATTCGGGCAATCCTCTCAAGTCCGAAGTACCTGCAATCTAGAAAGTCTTCTAACTTTTCATATTCAGATGGTGAAATATCGTTTCATGGTTTCATTGGCATGACTCTCAATTTCTATATGCTGAAAAATATATCAGCAAGTACCGACTATATACAGAGCCCAGTTCCAAATAAAAAATATATGCGCCAGCACATGTCTTAAGAAAATCCATTTTAATCGTTACTTGCATACTCACCCTATGATTTTCAACTTTGCTATGCAAATATTTGAATTTGCCACCTGCTAAAATTAGTTTGCATAATTTGTGGTGAAAGTTCTTTGAGTTCGCAAGGTAAAAAAGCTGAACAATTTAACAAAATGAAGTGAAAACTTTGTGGATGTTAAAATGCAAGAATAAATATTTCCTTTTGGCAAACTCTTTCAGCACTTGTAAGCGGTGAGCATATCAAAAGTGCACACAAACATACTCAAACTACATACTCGTATGTACACAGGCATAAAGGTACAAATATAGTCGCCCATGTACATATTATATAAACATACAAAGGTAGCTCATCTTATGGCACTCGCAGACATAAGAATTCTAAGAATTCTTTTGGCGCTTAATATAATTGAATGAATTCGATTTGCGTGCGAAGAAGAACAAGAATATCCAAATATTCATTTTAGTGGCAAACAATTAGAAGGTGAGAGCTTTCTTGATTAAATTTTGTTAAAAGTTACACTAAGTAACAAATGTTGTGTTCTTAATAAAAGAGTAAAATAAGACAATCAAGCAGCCCTTTATGCATAAAAAACACTCCTGGACGAAAGCAAATTATGAATTTTACACTGGATAGACGCATTGTGAGGCAAGTAAAGTTTGGTTTCCTTGAAAATGTGGGCCAGATGAGGTGTTATCTTGTAATTAATAATTGCGGAAAACCGCATTACACGGACGTGCCAAACTAAAAAAAAACTACTCAAAAATCGACATCGTCAATTGAGATTCCAATTTGCAAAACTATAAAACCTACACTGAAAATGATCGTAAGGTCGAAAAAAACAAAATTAAACCATCCGAAAAAAGATAGGCCACAATGAATTTGAAGACAACCTCATGTACCTTTTGGCTAGTTATATTGTTCAAAAACTTTGAAGATTGGCGGTAGTAATGTAATTCATGGTGATATAAGAAGGTGGAGGGGTTGAAAGAGTACATAAGGATGACCAGACGAATGGATGCCAACCCATATGTTGATATCCTTTAACAAAGTTTGTGCATGAAGCTAAAAGTGTCAGGAAAGAGAGTTTAGGACGGCATAATCCAGCAAGATAATGATCCAAAATACACTTCTCCTGTAGCTAAAGCTCGGCCTCAAAGCAACGGATTTGAAGTAATCGACTGGCCCTCTCAATCACCAGACGCCAAACCTAATAAATGTACTTGGGTTGAGACAAACGTGCAATTTCTGGTGCGCCAGTTGAGTATCAAAATCTTAACCATTTATGGGAAAAGGCTCAAGTTCATAGAAAAATATTAGCGGAGATCTATGCCAAAAAGAATTGTGACAGTAATCAAAGCAAAACGGAGTCATATTAAATATTATGAAAAAAAAAATCGTTTCTGTCAACCAATTGATCAGATGTGCAGACATGTTACAGATGTGGAGACATTGTTAACATGTCCATAAAATCAAAATGTGTTTGGAAAAAAGATTAGTTTTTAGTGTCTACATAACTGTTTTGCATATGAAATAAAATTGAATTATCGTTGCAACCAGAAGCCTTTTTCTGGTACCCAGGTGTTAATAAAAAATGCGAGAAATTGTTTGCAATTAACTGAAATATTATTTAATACCGAAAATGTAAATAAAATATTAAATCAAAAGGTTAGTTAAAAAATTTAGTCTCAACTGAACCCTCTGAATGTTATCGACGGTATGATCGTTTTCCCATTGCCTACTTTGCTAAATATACTAATTGCTCCCGGTTTCGCAATTGGACCAATCAGAATGTCCCACGTCAGTTTATGCGTAAGCAAGTAGGACCTAAAATAATTGCTCCCGCTTTGCTTATTAGACCAATCACAGCGTGCCACGTCAGTTCATACGTAAGCAAGTAGGACTTACGAGGATTACGTGAGTAATGCTGCCAGATCGTTCGTAACACCAGGTATAAAAAAAAATAGTTGACATAGATGAGAATAGTTGATAGAATGCGATTTCGTAATCCCTGATAATTCACTTACCCTCTTTGGTTGGTTGACTGAAAAGACGAACGCATGAGCACTAGACCACGGGCTTCGGCACTTACGCCATCATTAAGCTCCTTATGCTCGTGGGTGGTTACCAAATTGGGCGCTTTTGGTCACTAACCAAAATAACTTTTTTTTGGGCACCGTGTTGATAGTGTTCTAAGACTTGAGGTGTTCCTCTAGCGTCCATTGCTTCAAACAACCCATGAAGGAACTGAATGGTCTGAGACAGTTAAGGGGAATTGTGTTCATAACTGCCGCTTTGTTTTCTTTTCTGTATGAATGAGTATCCAGTTGATATCAACCTAGTTACATACTGAGAATCTAGTTATTGCCTGATTGCATCACCTAATCGCAGTGAGACTTGGTCTTGGCTACTGATAACATTAATTGCCGCTTGGCTGTCTACTAGAATGTTTATTGACTCACTGGTTAAAGCAAAAGGCCTTTTTTAACATTTTCTATTACTATGCCAAAAATGTATACCTGAAAGACTGAATTGTAGTCTTTTTTTTTTAAATCTACCTTCTGCGTATAGAATTATATTATTATAGGCGGAGATTTTGATCATATTACATTCTTTTATGTGTCGATGAAAACACATATAGAATTGTGTTTTATTTCTCATAGATTTTTTTCTCGTTTCTATTGTTAATTAAGTTCGAGTTTATTAACAATATCGAGTATGGGGCTTGGCTCCCACGGCCTAAGATCATGATCTGGCTGACCGAAAGTATTGATTCTTTCTCTTCTTTCTTCTTGTTGCTTCGCACTATTTGGAGATTTCAAGGGTAACCGGTTTCTTCTCTACCTGGTGTTTCAAAAAACTTCCATAGAAAACTCGTAAGGCTGACTCATCAGAATTTGTCATCGTCCATGACACTGCACTAAATAGCTGAGCGGGGATGATGAGGGATTTTGTAGTCTATGCTCCTTCACTCCTCATACGACTACAATTATCGCCAAGGTGCAGAGCCGCAACAAATCCTTATAATACTAAGTAAATCTTTGTCTGGTACCTCTGATCGAAACTAGCCCTTTAGTTGTCTGTCAAGACTTCTTCCCGCCGTTAATCATAGGTAGAATTCAGACTCTCAAATTATACCTTTGTAGATACGCACAATCGGTTACATTTAGTTCAGGTTTGCCACCTTTAATCCTCGCTAGGTTTTCCCAAATGTGGTAGATTCAAATTCCAATCACCTTAGTTACAAATAATAAATCTCAGCGCTCATTATCCTACAAGTAATTCCTTGTAAACCTTCTTATAGAATTCAATATCGATATACTAATGCTGGACAACAACACTGCGAAAGCATACAAACTCTAAAATGAAAAGTCAGCGAAGTCAAAAATGATCTCTTATTATTCGGGGATAACCAAATAAGTTGAAGTTTTATGGATATATTCTACGTAAAGGCAGCTTTTTGCCAGCGCAAACACACTTCCACTCCAACTCTTCACGACTTTACTTAAAAGATTTTGCGCATATTGCTTCGTCTTCTCCAGTTTTCTTATCGCGCTAGAGAAGGACAAAGCTTATTTTTACAATGACTGACGCTTCGTAGGGGGTCGCGTACCAGCCGCATTACGAAGGACACTGCGTTTGGGTTGTTAGCCCCAATTAGAATGCCGCATAACCGGAAGCGAGCGCTGATTGAGACGTGGTGCGCTGCAGTAAAGCGCAGCAGCGGTTAGTGGACTATAAATTTAATAGCGGCTTCTCATTCGGCAGACATTTTATTTTTTGCTTTACACCGGCAATGATGAAACTCCGCAAAGTAAATTGAGTATGGCACCGCAGGCGAATTATTCCATTTAATATGCCATCAAAATAATATGGTTGCGTCAAGGAAAAAATTTGAATTATTTTCCACCCATTGGCGGGGAGGAATTTCATTAGTTACCCTTAATGTAAACTTATATGTATCTATATATATATTTATATATTGGCATGAAGCGACAGCAGAAGGAGATATAAATATATATTTTACTCGATATATGCTAACTATATACATCAACATCAAACTGTATTAAAATTTAATATAAACTCCAATCGCTTAACTAACAATGCCAGACTCCAGCTTAATGCATCCGCATCCTTCTAAAATATATGTATATATTATCCCTGCACTGTTTAGTTATGGGAGCGTATGCAAAAAACTACCACTAGCAACAACATTAGTTCATAATTATTGCAAAATTATGCAGAACATCAAGCGTTTCAGCCATATTATTATAGTTGCTCACCAGTGCGTATACGTAACTTTTTTTGTAGATAACTAAACGCTTGGCTGCACAAAACTTAATGCGCAAGATAATCGCATAAATCTCGGCACTACTCGAGTGAGTCAATAATAACACCATGTATCTTCTTCTACCATGTATAAATGTATATGTAAATTTATAGTATAATGTACATGTAGTTGCTTTTTCTATGGCTTCGACGGCGCTGAGCGCAAATTGCATCTTAATATTGCTTTCGAGGAAATTAAATTTAATACAAACTGCAAAAATCAGAAAATCAGCTATGCTAAGAGTAGAGAGTGTTAAAATAATACGAATAATACCTTAGATATGGCGACCTATGCCCTCCACAGTCTCTTTGACTTTGACTTCCACGAGCGCTTCTATCAGAGCCTACTTTCAAGGATAAGCCTTAGTTACTTCACACTGCCCGCCGCTTAAAGAAAAGAGCTTCTACGAAAGGAGCATAACATCAGGAATCTCCTGGTAAATAAATCTAACAAGGTTTTTTGTAAATTTGAGGCTCTGCCATTTCCTTCTGCCCACTTAGTCACCACATTTAATTACACTTGAGTAGGACCGTAAATAGTGTTTAGAAATTTTCCTTTTACCAAGAGAGCTACATCTAGCTTAAGTTCCTTAAAAAGGAATCCCCACTAGGACTACAAACTTATTTGAAGTCACCACAGTTGGAACTTCTAATATATGCAACTGTGGTGACTTAGACTAAGCTCGTAGTCTTAGTGGGTAGTGACCATTTTAAGGAACTTGAAATAGCTACATTAAACCTAGAAAGTGGCTTAATAGGCTTATTAAGGTTTTTTGTAAAATTATTAAAACGATATGTTCTTTACTCAAACTTTTGGAGGCTTAAATAACTGAATTTGTCGATCCTTTGCATTAACGTTTCGTGGGCTCGACAGCAGTCTAATTGCTACTCACCTATGGAACTATAATGGTAAAAATTTCAGCTGAATATGATATGAAGAAGTCTACTTTAGAGCCTTTAAATAATATACATAATTTGGATAATTCATTCTGGTAGTGAGGAAAAAGTATTCGAACTTCTCCCACTCGGGCTTTATTAAAGAGATATTTAAGTGGAAAAACGGCTGGATCCCAGTTTTTTTATATATACTTTTTTAATATGCTACTGGGAAAAATGAGTTAAGAACACTAAAGTGTGCTCTAACCACATCGTGTTTGTTTGTATTTTTTTTTTTTTTTCAAAAAATCGAATGGTCTTAAATGCGAATTATCATTTGCTTAAGTTCGAATAGGAAAAACCCACGAACAGTCCGAATTCCTATGAGCATTTTGAGTATTTTAACTCTTTAGCAACATGTTGCACACAAATATAATAACGGTAAAACTTTAAATAAATACCGGGTGGACAAGCGGCTTTATGCAAAATTAAATATTCATAAGATTGGCTCAACAAAAATGCTTAACGCTTATCGACTGCGCCTTTACCTCGACCGAAGCCGAACAAATAACCAAAGGAAGTAATAAATTTTGCATAATCAACGCTGAGCGTGGAAGTCACGATGAACTGTGGTCTCTTCTCTTTTTGTTGTTGATTTCTCTTTTCGTTGTTACTTTTGTTTTTGCTTTTGCTATTGTTTTTGCTTTAAATAAATAATCTCTTATTAACTATTCATTTTAATGTGTATGGCTTTAGACTTGCACTCAAGTGTAGCACTGCCGTTACTTATGGTGTTTATTAAGATGACGTCATTAATGGATCTGCATTCATTAAAATTCTTTTCCTTCGAGACGTGTGTGGCGCAAACCTACAAAGTGCTCAAAGCGCTGCAAGTGCTATCCTTTCATTACACTAAGTACTCGGTTGCATTGCAAGTTTCGTAAACTATGTTGTTGTTGTTGTTATAGTGTGGCAATCACATTAAAATCAAATTACTTTAATGTACCACACCGCAGCAGCAACAACTAAAGCAGCAATAAAAACAATATTAACAATACAAATGTAGTTACGCGTAAGGCGGCGCATCCTCCATACATATGTATGTATGTATGTGTTTGTGTATATATGAGTATATGATGCGTATATTTGGCGAACATGTGTGATCTTGATTCAGCGTAGAGCCGTAATTTTGCATTACCGCACATGCGCTTGCACATAGACGTTGCTGAATAGTGCTCTATATATAAGTCTATACATATATATAAATATTAGGGTGTCTGTGTTTTGCAAACAACCTCCGAAATTGTCGTTTTCAGCCTATAAAAAGGAATTCAACATAAAGAAGAATTTTATTTTTAATTTTCTTAAAAACTTGTCTTTTCCCTTATATTGTATATGGAATTTTTTGATACTTTGCTATAAAGCTTTTCTCTTCACAACAAATACATAAGTCTACAACCTTGGAAGAGCTATTTTCGAATACGAAATTTGTTGTGCTACAAGTCAGTTCTGAACATTTTTTTCATACAAATATTACTTTTAAAGTTATACGCAGTTAAAGTTGTACCTGAAATGTATTGCTCTCAATCAGGACACCATGTCGTAAGAGCAACACTGAATGCCCCCTGTACTAGTCGTTTTTGTCCTATAAAACGGGATCCAAAGTAAACAAGCTCTTTGTTTTAAATTTGCCGTGCCTTAAACACTTTATTTTTCCTAAATATTTTATATGGGATTTTTTGATTCCTAGCTTGTATTGCATTCACTTAGTACACCATGTCGTATGAGGAACACTGAATGCAAGCATTACTTGTATAAAGGCTCAGGTCATTTGATACATGAGTTTAAGCGCATATAACTTTTAAAATAATGTTTTTATGAAAAAAATTGTTAAGATCTTTTTTATAGAGCAGAAAATTTTGTACTAAAATATGAAATTTGAAAGCTCAAGATGTACTTCTTTAGTGAAAAATATTAAAAAATCCGTTGCTATATATGAAATTTCATATAAGCATTGTATCAATTGAAAATAAAGTGCTTGTTTACACTAAAACCATAGTTTTATAGCAAAAACTGCAACTTCAAGCGTTATTTAGAAAAACATAATCAACTTGGTAAATAAGCGCCAACCTAATATTTACATATGTATGTATACATATATGCACATATATTGCCGCTCGCATACTCATTGGCAACTTGCATGCGAAAGTGATTTGCTGTAATTACCGCAAATTGCGGAAACCTTTTATCTTCTACATTTAAATTGGAAAAAGAAAAGGAAAATTCACGTTGCGGTTCGTATAAATTGCATCAAAAGCGGCTTCTACACGAGAGCATTAAAGATTTTAAGCCTATAAGTGTATTACACAGCATGCAATAAATACGAACACAGGTACAAGTATACAGTTATGGAGACCCTGTTGGAAAATTTTAAAGAAAGTATGGAGTATGAAGACTGTTTGTTGCCGATATAGCAGTTTCCGCCTTACGTTTTATCGCTCTTATTAAGGTATTGCCTCATCGCTTCTCAGTAATCTAAGTAATGTTTTTGGCAAATCGAAGACCACGTCAATATACAAGTATAAATCTGCTGAATATAATAACTGTAGACTCAAATATTTGATGAATGATAATATTGCTAACTACGCTATACAGTATTTGGTTGTATCATTGCATTTATACCAGTTAGAAGTAGAGGCCAATGCTTTGGCGGATCTAATGCTTTATGAAAGTGTGTCATTACATTTCTTCCAGTTAGAATAACTGTTTTCTAATATCTTTTGTGGTTTTATACTAGCCTATTTTATTTATACCAGTTTTATATTTGATACGTCATAGCTAAAGTTACGCTATGTGAAGGCAGCTTGTATGAGTACCTATTTAAGGCAGTGATATAATTTCATTCCACTCAATTTTCAATTACACCAGTTCGTTTTTCGTCTCTGTTCTGGTCTTCCAGATACTCCAATATACCGAAATAATGTAATGATTTATTATGTCTTTATACTAGTCTATTCATTTTACACCAGTTTAATGTTTGATACGCCGTGGCTAATTTAACTCGATTTGAACGCAGTTTGTGTGAGCATCCAATTTAGACACTGATACAATTTCATTCGGCTTCATTTTTAATTATACCAGTTTGCTTTTCATCCCTTTTCTGACCTTCCAGTTACTCAAATTGCCTGTAATAACCATTTCCTATGATCTAGTATGTCTTTATACCAGTATATTAAATTTATACCAGTTTAATATTTGATACGCCATACCTAAAATTAAGTGGTTTGAAGGCAGCTTGCATGAGTACCTTTTAAATCAGTGATATAAAATCATTCTGCTCCATTTGCAATTATACCAGATTGTTTTTCGTCTCTGTTCTGGTCCTTCCTACACTCCAATATTGTGAAATAACTGTTTGCTTTGATCAATTATGTTTAGTCAATTTATACCAGTTTAATATTTGATACGCTATAGCTAAAATTCGAGATTTGAAGGCGGCTTGTATGAGTAGCTTTCAAAGGCAGCAGTCACCCGTCTCTTCAACGCTATTTAAGCTTTGGATTTTATACCAAAAGTTTATGCAATGCGGTACATCCCAAAGCAGCTAAAATTTATCTTATGCATAGTTCACTTAAAATCTTATCCATATGTCATTATGATATTTTATTTGAGTTATACCAGTTCTTATTTGATTCGCCAATTCTTGGATTTTGATTTAAGCATGTACTCCACTGAACCGCCTTAACGCTACATTACATTTATTATGCCAATTAAATTATGGTTGAAATTTTCTATATATTTCATTATGCCAATCCTGTTACTTTAAGTAGACCTTCAGTGAACTGAATATCTGTTTGATTATGACCGTCTATGCCATTTATACCAGTTACTAGCACCTCGATAAAATAAATGAGTTGGAAAAAATTCTGTGAACTAATACATAAGCTGGGATAATCTCTCAGAATTAATAGATAAACTAGTATAATTTCTGGACATACTGAATATTTTTGTTTATGACTGTTAATGCGATTTATGCCATTTGCTCGCAAGTTTAAATCTCTTTTCAAGGCTTCGAAAATCCGATATGGTGTATGTAACCACTCCAGTAAACTAGTAAAACAGCTAATTAGATTCCTATATTTCAATATTTTAGCCAAACATGTTTATACCAGTTATACGTATATCAGATTCGTCACTCTCGAAGGGAACTTCAAACCGCAAATGACCTCTAGCTTCTCAATTTGACATCGTGCTATAACTTCACGGGGCGGGGACAATTGGCTACGACAAAATTGCAATTTAACGACATTAGTCTTTATGGAGAGCCACTATGAAGGACATACAAGACTCCACAATCGACTGCAGCCAATACAAAAATAAAAACATATTTAACTCTTCATATCCTCTCGAATACACAAAGAACTTGTATGCACTACAAATTGAAAGAAACCATAATTTGGGCCACACCATATTTGCACTGCCTTAGTTAAGAAATCCACTTAAAAAACTACGTGCTTATGTATGTGCATAACGGTATATGCATAAACTTTTGTTTATTGCTGTCATGTAACACTTGAAAAACGTTTGCCTTGTACACTTTCGACCCGCAACTCATAACTCAGGCAAACTTCAATAAAGCAGCGCTTTGACATTTTTATTGCCACCACCGAACCACCACCGAGGGCACGAGATGTTGTGTTGGGGCGCTGAAACTTTCTTTGAGCAATCAATGCTAATAAAATAAAAGCGAATTAAATGCAAAAGCCAGTTTGCCGCAAAGCAGCACAAGAAGAGTCAAAGGGCACGAAAAACTTGTACAAGCAGAAACAAATGAATGCCGAAGAAAAAACTTGAAAATCAAAAAGTTATTTATGCTCCACTAAAATTTCAATGAAACCCACAAGCAAACACGCAAAAGTGAACACAACGAGCCGGCTGTCCACAAAAGGTGAATGCTAATATGGCTGTAGAAGAATCTCTTTGAGACTTTTTATCATCACTAACCATTTACGGAATAAACTATTGTTTAAGAGTTCAAAATTTTTCATTTTTGACGAAATGTACGAATATTTGGTATGAGAAAGAGAAATATGGTGATTGAAATTGAAGACTATGGCTAAGCATTGTAAAAAATTGGAGAAACTAGTTTTTGGTATTATGTGCTACTCGGGGGAAACGAACTAATTTAAATTTAGCACCCCAACTTTAAAATTTTGGAAGATACTCCTGAAAAGAAGGGTTGATTTCAATGCGTTAAGAAAACCGGCTGAAGAAAAGCAATATTTCGATCTTAAGAATCCACCTTGTTTAATCAAAAAATGTCTATAAAACCTTTCCAACTCAGATACATTTTTCTAACACACTGAGAAAATCAGTGCTTTTATGACGGGATCACAAACTAATTGGTCTAAGATATAAATCATAAGATTCGTTACTACATATCCTAGCCAATGAAGTCAGTAGACCATGCAACATGGCCTTGTTTTTTCGATGGACGTATATGAAAGTTTCAGTAAACTTTTATCTATTCAAGATCCACACATTTAGTCTTTCTTTAGAAGCCTTCCAATTCAGTTTCTTTTCACTTAAATTAAATTAACATCCTGTTCCAACTTGGTTTTAATCCACCATGAAGAAGAAAAACTCGCAATTTGGGGGACCCAAATTCACAACTCAATGCCTCGCTCTTTGGGCCCTTCGTTGCAAGAAGTTGATGACTCCTAATATACTGACACGGAACATAGCAGTCCCCAAAAACTTGAATAATATTTGGAAGTATTGCCTCTATAACCTACCTGTTGCTATATATTTAGATATAGATATAGATATAGATATAGATATAGATATAGATATAGATATAGATATAGATATAGATATAGATATAGATATAGATATAGATATAGATATAGATATAGATATAGATATAGATATAGATATAGATATAGATATAGATATAGATATAGATATAGATATAGATATAGATATAGATATAGATATAGATATAGATATAGATATAGATATAGATATAGATATAGATATAGATATATCTCTAACCATATCATCGTCAAAAAGAAACCTACCGACGCAAAATGTCTTAATAAACCTAGGTATAACCCTTCCCTTTAATCAATAATTTTATTTCAGATCTTTCCTCAATTGAGCTGATAACCTTTGCATATAGAAAACAAAAGCATCTGATTAACAAGAACTTTTTTAACGACTTTGTAGAAATAATCTAAAATAGAAATGATCAAATCAAACTGCAGAATAAACGTATACGTTCGTAGGTTGCCTTTTATACTTCGAGACTTGGAGACACTACCGTCTCAATCTGCAAACTCACAATTATATCGAAACGTTCGACATTTTTGATCGTATATGTAGTCAGAACGTTTTAACGTATGTCCGATATTTGTGTTGTTGACAGTAACATAAACTATTCTTCTCGAAAAATTAAATTAAATCGCCAACCGATTATTTTTTACAATTTTCAACGTGGATTAACACATGAAAAGTGCATAGAGGAGCTTTATTAAAAATTTGACGATAAAGCTCCATTAAGGATCAAAGGTTATCAATGGTATGGTGAATTCAATCGAGGTTGTAAATCACTTCAAATCTGCAATCACCGCAAAAAAAATTTCTACAATTTGTCAATCGCTCAGAAAAAGGCTCATGTCATTTGGTGAAGAGAACTGTTAACACAGTACTCAAAAGTAAATAATAGGCGATTGTAAGGGTGTTTCAAGCTGAGGCACTTTCATGCAAATGGTTGCTGTATTTTTGAAAAAACTGGACATGTCGCAACTATAACTCTAGAATAACGCTAAACAATAAATTCTGAGTGCTATACAACCATTGTTGCCATTGTTAAAAAAATAGGAAAACCAATCGCCAAAGACGAATCACTCTTCACCATGATAATACTAGATTTTTCAAATCGACTGAAACAACTAAATTTTTGACTCATCATCCTCAGTATAGTTCTGACTTGACACCGACTGACTCCTTTTTGTTCCCGTTCGTAAAAAATAAACTAACAGGACTACATTTTTCGACAACTAAAGAGGCGGCTGAAGCGCTCAAAACGCTTATTTTGGAGATACGTCAATTAGAGTGGCAAAAGTGCTTCAGAAAGTGGTTCAAACACACGCAAATGTATATATATATCTTAATGTAGAATAATTATTTTGAAAAACAATAAAGCGATTTTCAATGATTACCATTTGTTGTTGTTCTCGTATCATGAAATATAAAAGGCAACCTACGTACAAATGCATGCATATACATACAAATGTAATATGGTAGATAAAGCCATTATTCAAGAATATATGTAAATCAAAATGACTCGGCAAAACCGTTACGCATGCAACAGTACAAAAGTGAGAATAAAAGATATTTTTTCTGAAGCAAAAACAAAACACAAATTTTCCACTCAATCGATGACACGCTTTAGATAACGCTTTTATTCCACTTTCCATTATGTCTTGTTTATTGTAATGTCAATATGAAAAACAACAAAGAAACTTACAATGCTTATTAGCAGGGGAGTTAATATATAAATTGTACTGTAATGTGAAAATAGTGATAAAATGTTAGCAAGAATAATGAAAATAAGTAGGGAAGGGCTACACCTACATATAAAGTCATCGGCAGTTCGAAATTCTTTATGTTCAGTACATGGGGGCTAAGGGAAGTATTGGTCCGATTCTACCTATTTTCAACATGCAGACATAACATTATAAGAGAACGATTTTACCTTAATTTCAGTTATATATGTATATCACACACTGACTGATATTTTCGATCAAAGTCTCGAGATATGGGATCGCCCAATTTTCATACCGGCTCCTTTAAAGCTTCCTCATACCATTTCGATGGCAAATTAAAATGACTCTAGCGATTCTCGTTGAATATCTTCAATTGACTCCAAACGGTTTGAATTTGCTGAATACCCAGAAGTCAAACGGAGCTAAATCTTGCGAATACGACAGTTTCGGTACGATATTGGTTGAAAATTTGGCCAAAAACTCACGCAGAATCAATGCAGTATGCGACAGTGTCCCAGAGTCCATAAATCTAACTTTTTTTACGAATGGCTTCGCACAAACATGCATGACATGATGCATAACACTCAAATATTATTCCTTGTTGACAGTTTGGTCGATCTGAAGGAACTCGGAGTGCACCACGCGTCGATAATCAAAGAAAACTGTTAATATATTATAGTGCTGATCATCAGTTAATGTTGATGGCCGTCCTAGACGAGGTTCGTCATCAACGCGTTCTCGCCCCCAAACAATTTGTACCAATCAAAAACACTTGCTCGCGACAAACAACTATCAGCGAAGGCCTTTCCCAACATTCTAAACGTTTCGCACATAAAATTTAATTGAATTTCTTTGCTAAATAATTTCACTACTTTAAAAAACGCCGGATGTACTTCGTGTGCTTCAGGAAGACAAGCGCATACCAAAGACTAGTGATTATTTTGATGTTACATTTATCATTGACAGTCATATCAACCTAGAAAAAAATATTTCGACGAATGGGTTTTCGCGTGAAATTTAAATTGAAAGTTCCTACTATTTTTATCCATAGTAATATAATCCATAAGTGGGATTAATATGAATTTCCACGAAACAGATCAAGTTATGTGGAACTCAAGTATTTTGATGCGAGAGCGATATGAATTTGAAACTTATTTCGATTTCATATAAAATCGTTAAAAATTTCAACAGAAAAATATGTTCCATGTAAAAAGTTCAAAACAATATACAAGGTGCTTTAATAGAGGTCCAGAGCTTTTGTTTCACAGAAAATTTTAAATTTCCATTACCATTTTTTGCATACGTAAGGCTTACTTTCTCGGAAGAGTAGCGAATATTGGTTTTCTACCATACTGCTTTAGCTGGTACCTTGGTACCTGATGCACCTGGACGACTGACTTGAGGTACCCTACAAAACCGTCTACGGGAGACAATGTTGATTGCCTAGGTGACACATTGGTTGACTAGGGACTTGAATATTTACGTCAATCCAGTTTCTGTATAATTTTTTTTTGTGCTATCCTGTACTTAGATGTTTGAAAATGATGTAGGAATTAAGAACATTTCGGCTACAATTTGGACAGTTATCCCTCTAGAAATTTTTATATATCTAAACTGTGTATAAGTAGAATAGTAGTAGATAGAGTAGAAGTAACACAGAAATATTTTTGAAATCTAATAAATAATCTTTACCCCTGCAAAGGCACCCTATACCTCTTTATATGGTAAATATGTATATAAAGCGATGCCTTATTTGTGTATCGCTTAACAGCAAACTTTTCAACAAGTTCCAGCGCCAATTAATGCCGAACGGCTGTATCAATAAAAGCGAAAAATTTGCAGCAACGACAACAACAATAAATCGCAACAAAAAGTGTCCTCGAAGCAAACGTGATGTGACATAATGTAATGAGATTAATCGGGAGCAACGCAGCAGTTGCGTAGAGCGTGCAGAAAAGCATATTTATTGCATTTTGCATGAATATTTAAATAAAGCGAGTAAGGAGGAGATAAGTGCGAGGCCCACCGTTAGTAACTTTAGAAATAGCAGCTGCTGTGGCTAAGTGTATGGCAACTTGCCCTTATCGATTCTAAGCGGGCAGAGTAAAATCGCGGAACAATTTTGAAGTGAAGAAGCATTTCCTGATTTGAGATATGGAGGGGTGTCTTTGAATTGTAGGAATCTTATCCCTCCAAGACTTTTAAAACCTTTGTACTGAAATTGGTATTTTCAAGATCAAATTTGACTTGGACTGAACCATATATGCATGTAAACTGCGAGCTCAAAGCGAATCGATAGATGTTTTTTCGGAGATTGATACAACTCACTTTGTTTTCCTGTAAAGTTGGTCACCATAAAGTTAGTGTCTGTTTGACATGCCAAAAGTTTGTCTGGTAATTTTGATATACAGGGTTTGTCCGGAAAGTAATAGGACTGAGTTTATTTAAAAAAATGATTTGAACCAATCGTTAAAATTTTTTCAAAATAGGCTGCTTCTGCATCGATGGAGTGCTGTCAGCGCGATTTCTAAGCATTGAAGGCGTCACGGAAGGCTTTTTCCGGAATAGCCTTGAGACCCTAGATGCATGCTGCTCTCTGTCGTCTCAAAATGCTTGCCTTTCATCGGCCCTTTCAGGCAAGAAAACCAAAAAAAGTCCGGAGGGGCCACATCTGGGCTGTAAGGCGGCTGCGGAAGCATTGAGCAGGGTTCTTGACGTGGTGCAACTTACAATCGGCTGCGATGTCTTGTCGGACTCGATTGCCCCTTCTTTTGAAAATCTTGAGGACTTCAACCTAAAACTTGGCGTTGACGGTTTGTGCAGGGGAAACAAATTCATATTGGACGATGGCAAAAAAGGCAATGAGCATCGTTTTCACTTTGGATTTGATCATTCTTCTCTTTTTTGGACGAGAAAAGATTGCCTCTTTATATCGGAATCATACTCAAAGATCTATGACTCGTCACCTGTGATTACGTCATTCAAAAATTGGGGGTCAAATGTAACAGAACATTTCTAGTAGTGATCAGTGTGGTTTGGGGTTCGCTTAGAAATAGTGCTACATTTATAGACTTGGGTTGAAATGGAATATTTCAACAATTTTAAAAAGTTTGGTGGTTAGCACCAGAAAGAACGTTTTTTTAGCTTTACAAAAAGGAAACAGGAAATAAGGGTTGCCAGGACAAATTTTTATTTTAGAGTTGTAATTTTAAGAGTATGTTGGAATTGCACTGCCCGCAAGGTGACTCAGCCACAGTACCCTCTCCAAGAGAGCCGTAGATGTTGCGATGAAGGCGGGCTTTAGGCATTCGATGGAAACTTTGACCTTTCTAGCGTTGACTTTGCCAACGAAGTTTTTAGGAGTGCGGACGACAACCTTGAATGGGCATCTGTAGAGTGCCAATAATGATGGCCGAATAGACTCATGTCAAATAATAGCGTAGTGGTTTGATACCAGCTTGCTGTCAACAAACGGTTTTGTTGGAGTAGCCACAGATATGACGAGCTGTAGCTCTTGCATGATGCGACATTGTTTTTTCACTGTTTCTACCTCGTTTGGTTTGCTGTATCATTCGATGATAACATTCGAAAGCTGACGAAGGGTTATGCTGTAAACGAGATCCGAAGGTGTACACACTTTGTTCTGCTTAAAAGTTGCACGTAACCCCAATAAAATAATTGGTAGATAAGACGTCCACTGGTCTACATTGCGCCACGGAATCGAAGATGAAGAAAACTGTCAGAGGTTTGATTCAGAACAGAATCGGCTGTGAAGGCGAACACGTCTACCCAAAGTGATAGTTCTGCATTCGGCAGCGGATGAGCTAGCTGAGTTTTAGAATTCAAGCTCGGAATGTCCAAACATTGGTTTTAAGACATTGATGCTTAAGCGAAGTCTCTCAAACGGCTGAACAAAGATGTGCCTTATGCTCGTCAAGGGACGTTGATGCAACACAAACGTCACCAAAGTACGTGAAGACGGAGTCTAAACCTCAAAAGCCCTCATTAGTTAGGCGTTGAATTGTTAGAGGAGTGGTTCTTAACCCAAACCAATACACTCATAAAGTTCAAACGGCGGTTTTGCAAGTTTCATCGGAATGTATTGGTTCCTGATGAGAAGCTTTTGGAAGGTCAACCTTTAAAACACAATTTTACCGGCTAAGATTGTAGAAACGTCCTGCAACTGGTAACGGTCTGGTACTGTCACAGCGTTCAGCACTCTATAGTCGTCACAAAGCATCTGGTAATTAGGCATGCATTAAAACTGGGCCAGAAACTATTTAACCCTTGTAAACGTAGGTCTCAAATTAAAAAGGTGGGTCGAATTTAGGCCTCCCACTATTATAAGTTTACCTTAGAGATCCGCTTGAAAAGGATAATAGATAAATAAATACCCGATTTGAAGAAGCGGCGCAAACCAGTAAAATACTAAGTTCAATTACAAGTAGAAAGCGCCGTTGTGCAGCATTACCATTTATAATGATTACTTCTGCCTACACCTTGTAATCTCTCGATAAACAAAGCCACACAAATTGCATGCGCAAAAACAACAAAAGCAACAAATTATGCAAATGCTGGCAAAATAATAATTTTACTTTTTTGCAGTGCAGGGTGGAAGGAATCACGCTTTTTTCTCACCAAATAGCCAACGGTAATTCTTATAATGGATTTTAAATGAAGTCATCAAACTTATCTCGGTTAAAGTGCGCCTTCGCAGGCAGTCAGCCCGCAGAGCGCCAGCGAGTACCGACCGTTGAAATGTCGCGTCACTTTTACTTAAACTTGTCCATTAAACATCCTGTCAGCCAAGTGAACCGCAATCGATTGCATAGCTACGCTTCGCGCTTCTTGAAATCATTAGAAGTTGAAGAGCCGCCATCCTCAACGCGTCTCGCGCAAGAGCCAAGGCGCATCGTATCTGCGCTGATCAAATTTCTTCCTGCTCACATTGCAATCATCGGCTGCCGTCATCAACTGCTTCCGGGCATTGTTGTTGTTTTCGCGAATGCCGCCATCCGCTTGCCGCCTTTCGACTGCCGCCTGCCGCCCTATCAATCGACCGTTGGGTAGCGCCGCCGCTTTTGTGTTGCTCTGCAATGTGATGCTTTATTGATACTCATTTGCATTTGATCCCTGGAGGGCAACCGCGCGATACGAATTGATGAGGATAAGATGAGCTCTGCTGCGGCGGCGACAGCTTCCAACTCTCTACCATGATGTGACTTTTGTTTTTAAGTGCACATATACTTATATAAATATGTATGCATGTGTATGGGTTGATTGTTTTTGTTTTCTTATATATGGCTGTCACTTAAGGCCTCGTCATACAGCATTACAGGGATATCGTTGTACTGCCCTTTGGGTATTAGAAGAGACTCGAGTAAATTAAAAAGTGATACCGGTGTTGTGATAATTGGAGGTTGACGACGGAGCAAGGCTGTCACATATAATTGACTACTTAAATACCTGACTTAAACAATTTCGAATTCGAACCGAAACTTAATATTACACACGCTTAGACATTTCTCTACACGAGTATATTATAGATTCGAATCATTCGAGTACTCGGAAATTTCATTTAAGAGATTAGAGGCTGGAGTCGAGTGTAGAAGTTAACGCAAAAGAAGGAGAGATTATTTGAATCCAGAGAACTGAAGGATATGCACATTAGGGTGGGTCAAAAAAAATCCAATGTATTTCATACTTTGAAAAATTGGTTGGTAGACAACTCTACGAAAAATTCTCTAAGCATGAGCTTCTTTTTCTTATGATAGAGAAAAATTCATATCTCACTTCCAACTACTTGAAAAAATATTTCGTTTCGGGAGTTTTAAAGAAAATTTTGTTTTTTTTCCTCACCCTAACGTACATACTCACCATAAACACTCATATGAGACGCTGGTAAATATATGGAGTGATTTAAGCCATCCCTAATACGACAAATATGAAAACAAACTTCCTTAAGCACAGCAGTAAAGCCGACAACTTGCAAAGAAATTGATTAACGCAACGAAAAACCGTCACATTTGCCCTATAAAGGCCGTGTTTACTGTAATAAGAATAATTAACTGGTAACAAAGGTCACTAAAAATGTGATATTTATAGCGATTACCTAAAAAAAATAACAAAAGAAGAATTAAAACGGGTTGCCACCTTTTTGAAAACTTAAATTTAAACGTAAAATTATTGATAAGACCAAGATTGTAGTGTCCATATGTACATCAAATTTAAAATAGATCACACTTGAAAATTACTCTAAGAGGTGTTGCCACCTGTTTGAGTTAATAAAATAAAACACTTAAATAACACAAATCACTACATATTATAAAACAAAGTCACTTTTTCTGTCCTTATGTCCCCTTAAATGTTTTAATCTTGAAAACTAAGCAACTGATTTTGATGCGGTTTTTTTTAATAGATAGATTGTCTGAAGAGGAAGGTTTATGTCATTATAATGTGAAGAAATATATAAAGTGGGCGTGGCACTCGGACAAAATGTGGTAAAAAACCATACATTTTTTGTTTACACAGCCATACCTCATAAACGAATCCGCCGATTAAAATGAAACTTACTTGAAGTTAAACTTTGAAATATTTACTTTCGTTCTGCATCAAAAAAAATAGTTGATTCATTTCTTATTTAACCAAAATTGTTTAAACAAGAGCAGCACTTTTTCTAAAAAAAACTGTTTGTGTGTTTGTTCGCTGTCAACCGAATGAAACATTAGAAGTTATGTGGGAAGCTCACCCCACCTCATTCGTGTTGAATTAGATCGTATGGTGAAAGAACTCGGTACGTACACATGTATGTAGTACATATGTATGTACGAATCTCTCGCATCATTAAATTTCGGACGTACGTATGTATGTATTTTCAATTCATGTCGTTATTACCGTACTGAATTCCATGTAATTCGGGGGTGTTGTGTTTGAACTCATTTCAAATTTTATTCAAATTGCAATCACAATATTTGTCACATTGGTAAAGAGCTGATTCGAATATTGGTTTTGTGTATATTCGAAAAGATGAAAATCCAATCAGATTCTGTGACACCATTTAAAATCAGAATTGGTTTTCAATTCTGACAGCTAGGCAATTCTGTCTTGGATTTCACAACACCCCTGATTATATGTACATTAAATGTTTTCAGCGAAATAAACCGCTCTGTTCACGTTCAATAATTAAAATACAGTTTTTGAATAGTTTTTATTGATTCGGAGCGCGTTAAATTTGCTATCGATTCCAACGACTAAACCCACAATAACACTTTTTGTCATTTACTTTTTACGACAACTAATAGCTTATTTTCGAAGCGATTTTAATCAATACAGCGTTTATCCTTATCCAATTAAATACCTTAAATACATTGTTGATTTAATATGAATATTTTTGAAGATATTACATCAGTAATTTTCTTATGTTTCTAAATGGTAAGTATTTACATATTTTTTACTGCGGCACATAATAATGTGGCAAGTTGTGCATAGTTAATAATACATAACGGGTGATTTTTTTGAGGTTAGGATTTTCATGTATTAGTATTTGACAGATCACGTGGGATTTCAGACATGGTGTCAAAGAGAAAGATGCTCAGTATGCTTTGACATTTCATCATGAATAGACTTACTAACGAGCAACGCTTGCAAATCATTGAATTTTATTACCAAAATCAGTGTTCGGTTCGAAATGTGAAAATCCGCTTTTTTATCGACAAATTTTGTTCAGCGATGAGGCTCATTTCTGGTTGAATGGCTACGTAAATAAGCAAAATTGCCGCATTTGGGGTGAAGAGCAACCAGAAGCCGTTCAAGAACTGCCCATGCATCCCGAAAAATGCACTGTTTGGTGTGGTTTGTACGCTGGTGGAATCATTCGACCGTATTTTTTCAAAGATGCTGTTGGACGCAACGTTACGGTGAATGGCGATCGCTATCGTTCGATGCTAACAAACTTTTTGTTGCCAAAAATGGAAGAACTGAACTTGGTTGACATGTGGTTTCAACAAGATGGCGCTACATGCCACACAGCTCGCGATTCTATGGCCATTTTGAGGGAAAACTTCGGACAACAATTCATCTCAAGAAATGGACCCGTAAGTTGGCCACCAAGATCATGCGATTTAACGCCTTTAGACTATTTTGTGTGGGGCTACGTCAAGTCTAAAGTCTACAGAAATAAGCCAGCAACTATTCCAGCTTTGGCAGACAACATTTCCGAAGAAATTCGGGCTATTCCGGCCGAAATGCTCGAAAAAGTTGCCCAAAATTGGACTTTCCGAATGGACCACCTAAGACGCAGCCGCGGTCAACATTTAAATGAAATTATCTTCAAAAAGTAAATGTCATGAACCAATCTAACGTTTCAAATAAAGAACCGATGAGATTTTGCAAATTTTATGCGTTTTTTTTTTAAAAAAGTTATCAAGCTCTTAAAAAATCACCCTTTACATATAGAACTGAGTAAATTTTGTACTGAAATTATAAAGTTATGTCTGGAAGACGTCGTCGTCGACATAGGTCGAAAACCAGTGAACGCCAGAAGACTACGTTCAGCAAGAGATGAAGAATCGTCAACGGAACGTGAGGCTCGCCTTAGTCAGGCTCGGGATAGTTATAGAGCTGAGAGAGAGAGAGAATCTTCAGTAGAGCGTGAGGCTTGCCGCACCCGAGAGAGGATAGACATCGAATACAGAGAACCAGAGAATCATCAGCACGAGTTACGAATCATCACAAAATGGTATTGAAAGTAGGTTGTCCTGTTATTTTATTAAGAAACCTGAATCCACCTAAACTTTGCAATGGCACGCGTTTGCTGGTAAAATCACTGAAAACTTTCATAATAGAGTGCACAATACTCACAGGATGTGGTACCGGAGAAGATGTATTGATTCCCCGAATCCCTATGATACCATCGGATTCACCATTCCAATTTAAACGTTTACAATTTCCGGTAAAGACATCTTTTGTAATGACCATTAATAAATCGCAGGGTCAAATCTTCAACGTTGCAGGCTTAGATTTGAGCGTTGACTGTTTTTCACATGGCCAACTGTATGTCGCTCTTTCAAGAGTTATCTCAAGAGAAAACATGTTTTTATTGTCTAATGACAAGAAAGCTGTGAACGTTGTATATAAAGACATAAAAACATAGGCCTTATATTTTATTTCCGTGCGAAGCCGGGCGGGTTGCTAGTATAGTATAAAATATGGATATCAACGAAATAATATATCGCATGTATGAAAAACTGCGGATTTAGCCTTTTGCAGTTGAAACTACTTTCTAGGAAGCGTTGCCACCCATTTGAAAATATCTACCAAGTAAAATGTTTATGCTAAATGAAAACTAAACAAGAAAAATACGTGAACTTCGGCTGCGCCGAAACTAATATAACCTTCAAAGAGGCATTTCTTTTAGTAACTATGTGTACAGTTTGTATGGAAGCTATATGCTATAGTAAGCCGATCTGAACATTTTTTTTCGGAGATTATGTTGTTACCTTAAGCAGTAATCCACGTCAAATTTCGTGAATATACCAGGTCAAATGCGAAAGTTTTCCATACAAGAACTTTTTCCGAACGTATATGTTATAGTGGTCCGATATCGGCAGTTCCGACAAATGAACAACTTCTTGAAGAGAAAATGACGTTTGCAAAATTTCAAAATGAATAGTAATAATTTTTTTGAGAGGTTGCCACCTGTTACGAACTTATTGTTGAATTAAATTGACACAATAAATTATTTATTTCTATATCAAAGGAAAGACAAACAAAATTTGGTTAGAATTAACAGGTCAGTTGCAAACTCCACGGCCTGATGCATAGATGGCGCTTCTAGAATTAAAATAACTGAATATATTCTTAATGAAGATGGAATCTCAGGTAATCGAAATAGTCTCCTGTTCAGAAAATTTGTGACACAGCATTGTCGTGCCATGGTATTAATTTTTTCCACCTCATTACTAAAATGCTTAAGCACTCGTTTGTGCAAATTTAGTAACCGGTTGCACCGAAGCTACTTTGTCCTCTTAGTTTCATTCCAGTATGCCAAACAAGTGGTCACCGATATACTTATGCGATATATTAACCGACTGCGATTGTGCGCACGAAGTTAATGATGTAAACCGGAAACGTTTCATAATGAATGCAAATGAAATGCGACACTGTCGCGTGCCACACTCACGCCTAACATATTGTTCAGAATGATTAGAACCTCATGTGTTATAAGTTGACGAAAATTGTTGTTATTTACACGTAAAGGTTTATAAAATGCACACGAAAAAAATGAGTGTTTAGTTGCAATAAAGTTGGATAACTATTTGCATTCTGTACCTCAATTCGTGAGAGACCACCAAATGATTTTTTTTCTATAAGATTGCTTATCGAGCATCGTGCAGTGTTTCGAAGGTTATGTTTTGGTTACAAAACTGAATCACCTGGATGCCTAGTCATACAGACGTAGAAAGAAACAAAAAGTCAGACCAGTTGGACTGCCTTGAGTCAGTTAGAAATACAATTCCCGTAAGCTGCCCTAGACCATTCACTTTCTCCATGATTGGTTTGGAGCAAATAACCCTATAGAAACACCTCAAGCCTTGGAACAATAGCAATACAGAACATATCACACAGTTACTTTGGCTTAAGGGTGAACACCGCCCGCAGACGTTTTTGCACCACCCTTTTTCAACCAATCAACCAACCTACAGTAAATAAACACATGCAAAATTCAATACCATATCTTCGTCACATCAATACAATGAGACTCAGTTAGACCACTTGACTGCCTTTCAGAGACAGCCCCCGCTCAACGTTGGGTGTGCTTTAGCGACATAAATTTGGTTTTGCTAAGAGGACTAATCAGTAAATATAGTAATTTGTTATCATAAGATGAGATTGTAAGAAGACAAAAAGAGAATTCAACTTTGAAAGCTGGTTCATCGGTTCAAGTGTATGTATATAATATATCTCTGTGATCTCATTCATACTTCATTCTCGAGAGTCCTAACTTGAAATATTCTTGTAAATTCAGTAATGAACAAAAAGCAAGGCTAAGGGTTCATTAGTCTTCAACAGAGACTTATGTACTATAGAGATGAAAATCAGAATGATTTCATACATTTAAAGCCTATACATAAGTGACCGCTGAAAACTCTTTAAGGTAACTCAGAGCTCAAACATTGACAAAGACTTGCACAGTCAAGTCCTGTGAGTGGGTATTGCATGCACCAAGGACTTTAGCAGAGCCATTGTGAAACCCTCGGGACAATAACTCCTCGCTTTATTTTGTGATCTTTGAACCACCCAGTACTCCAGATGCAGTTCATCAATACAAAAAGTTTTATATGTGGGATTCCCGATGATCAAGAAACCCTCGGATAGTTGTGATTATTTTCCTATACAAAGTTTGCATACGCAGTGAACATTTTCTATAGTCTTTTTACTTCTACCTCTTGATAGCTTCTACAGAAGAAGAAGTTCTTATGTCGTTCCTTTTTAATTTTTGTAGTCGTCATATTCAGCTTATCTTCCATCCAAGCCACGTTTGCCTGGTTCTTCAGCAACTTAGGGATTTACTTCATAGAAACTTTTCTATTCCTGAAACATGTTTGTAGTTCCAATTTCTATCCGTTTAATCAGATTATAATTTTGGGGTTGTCTGCTTTTGCTAGTTCATCTATTTCGCAGTTGCAGTAATATCTCTGCTACTCTGGTGCCCCTGTCCAACTCCCA